>NC_071127.1:3122500-3217500 GCF_024256425.1 Clarias gariepinus
ACTGAGACTGATATACACAGGCCACGCCTCCTTCACTGAGACTGATATACACAGGCCACGCCTCCTTCACTGGGACTGATATACACAGGCCACGCCTCCTTCACTGAGACTGATATACACAGGCCACGCCTTCTTCCCCTAATATGAGTTTTATTCCTGCAGGGACTAAGACACTGAGCGGCAGCATCGCCACAATGGACATGTGTGTGAGACACTTCAAACAGGCCTCCGGTACGTGTGTGTGTGTAGATGAATACTTACAGAGTAAACTATAAAGGAGATGCTTACTGGTGTGTGTGTGTGTGTGTGTGTGTGTGTAGGATGCTCGGTGGAGGCAGCGCTGGAAGCTGCGTCTCTACATCCGGCTCAGCTGCTGGGGATCAGCCACAGGAAGGGGACGCTGGAGTACGGTGCAGACGCAGGTGTGTGTGTGTGTGTGTGTGTGTGTATGTGTGTGTTAACATACACAGTATAAAGATGAGTGTTCATGACCCAGTTGTGGTGTGTGTGTGTGTAGATTTCGTGGTGCTGGACGACTCCCTCTTGGTCTGGGAAACGTACATCGCGGGTGAGCTGGTCTGGAGGAAGTGACATCACCCTGACTCCGCCCTCTGATTGAGTGGTTCTGACTTCATAACATTTCAACAGCACACACACAGGACACACACACACACAGGACACACACACACTGCTCCCGTACCCAGGACGTGTGGTGGTGAACATGAAGAGTTCGGACACTTCACACGATCAGTATATATATATATATGTGTGTGTGTGTGTGTGTGTGTGTGTGTGTGTGTGTAACTGTGCGCTTCCCTAACTCTGGATCACTTCAGTCTAAGTTCTGATTTCAAGGCTGCTTCTGTATACACTGTGAGAATGATCTGAAGTGTGTGTGTGTGTGTGTGAGAGAGAGAGAAGTGTTTAATAAACTGCCAGAGGCTCTGAAGTGTAAAAACCATCATTTATTAATAAATCAACAATTTCAGAATATAAAAGCAAAATTAATTTATTTAAATCACATGACAGGAACTATTGGGGTATCGCTCTACACGCATCCGATTGGTCCATCTGGGATGATGTCACCAGATAAAGATCTCTGATTGGTCCTCTTGGCACGACCATGATGTCTTCAACCCAGGAAAGTGGAGATGAAAACACTGGTGTCTAGATTGAGAGTAGCATGCCACCATCGATCTGGGAAAAACAGCACCTGACACACACACACACAGACACACACAGACGTTTACATTTAAAACTCCCTAAGTTGAAAAAACAAGTTTAAAACTCAAAACAAGTGACATCTGCCCAACCTTACATAGTTGAGTAAACGTATCCTTCTCAAAAGTTTCAAGGTTTTTTTTTTTCTACAAGACTTCAAAGTAAATTCTGCAAACTTAAATTCTGAGTTTTAAGCTTAAAAATTCCCTGCCTGTCTACTTCTAACTTTTTTTTGGCCCTAATACTGCATCGTAGTATCGTAGTAGCATTACATCTACATCAGAACGGCTGAGAAATAGAAGAACCGAGGGGAAATACTATTTCTTTATGTTTTTACACATAAAAAAAAACAATAAAAAAGGGGGCACTAACTTTTACACATGACTGTAGATATTTAATAAGTGTGTGCGCTCACCTCTCCTGGTCTGATGGTACACTCCAGTGGTGTGTTGTGCTCCTCCAGGTTGGGGTACGAGTGTGTGATCCAGGACAGGGTGGTGTGATTGGGGTGGAACTCTGGGGCCTGGTCAGGGGGGTACAGTAACCAACGCTACACACACACACACACACACACACAGATTTACAGTTAAGAAGCCTGTTATGACTAAACTACTCAGTGTACACACACACACACACACACACACACACCTTCCTGCCGTAGATGACCTCTGAGTATCCCGGGCCGTGCCAGTGGAAGGGAACACCGGTACCTGGACCTGATACACACACACACAGTGAGAGAGAGACGCTGTGTGTCTTTTATCTGTGTGTGTGTGTGTGTGTGTGTACCTGCGATGCCGAAGCTGTAGGCTGGGCTGGTGTTCGGCAGGCTGTATGGAGGAGCGTTGTAGCTCTCAAACAGGGAACGCCACTCAGTGAAGTTATTATCACCAAAGAAGTAGAGTGTATCTAACACACACACACACACACACACACACACACACACACACACACACACATCATGAACCTCAAACATCACAAACAAGGAACACGCATGTTATTTTAGAGTGTGTGTGTGTGTGTGTGTGTGTAACACTCACCACTGCCCAGGGTTTTCTCAGACTGAGGCGTCAACAGCGACGTCACAAACTCATCAAACCTCACGTCCACTACACACACACACACACACACACACACAGGAAACAGAGAGTGTGTGAGTGTGTCTGAGGATGTGTACTGTGTGTGTGTGTGTGTGTGTGTGTACACACCTTTCCTGTAGGAGTGTGTGTTGGCCGTGCTCAGGCGGACTATCTTGTCCTGGTAGTCCTTCAGTAAACTCGGCTTGGAACACAAGAACTGGAACTCCTGGGAAACAACAACAACAACAACAACAACAACAACAATCAGATCAATCAGAGCCAGTGTGTGTGTGTGTGTGAGACTCACTGTGTTGTCTGTAATTCCTCTTAAGATCACTGGTTTGGTAAAGGCATACCTGTCAAACAAAAGACACACACACTTTATCAAAATTCTGAAAAAGGACAACTTATTGTGTGTGTGTGTGTGTGAGACTCACTCCTGCAGGAACTGTGTGTGTGTGATTGTTGCAGCGTCTCTGACGTCAATGTTACAGCTCCCTTCATCATCCAGACTGTTGTCCAGCCCCCTAAACACACACACACACACCTGGATTAGAAGTCTTTAACACTGGAGACTCCTTCCATGAGTAACAGTGTCACGCGCGCGCTGCATCAGTCTGCGTTTCCATGGTAACACGAACGCGTTCGAACGCGCGCGCGTTAATATAAATCCGTGACCTGCACCTGCAGCGCGCGACCTGTGTGTGCGCGTGTGTGTGTGTTTCTACCAGCCCCCGTTGTCCTTAGAGCAGAGTGTGAACTCCAGGAAGTGACACAGCAGGAGGATTAAAACTTTATTCCACACAAAGAGCTCCATATGTTTCAGTGTATCTCTCTCTCTCACACACACACACACACACACACACACCGTTTGAATTGAAGTGTGTGTGTCCTGAATATCTTACAGGCTTGTGAAGTGCACTAGCCGGTGTGCGTGTGAGTGAGTGAGCGCGAGAGTAGGGCGCCTACACAGGGATCAATCCGCCATTTTGGAACACAGCACTTCCGGGTTGGATCCGGTCTCTGTCCAATCAGAAGAGGCCACACGGCGCTGGGGTCATTCATTTAAAAATATAAAGTATCATTATTTATTCTCATGTTCATTACTGTTTTTTGTTTAAATATATATATATATATATATATATATATATATATATATATATATATATATATATATATATATGTACATGTATTTATTGTATTATTAATGTGAAATTATTTTATTAATTTAAATAGTTGATTAAAATGTTTATTATAAAAAAATAATATTATATATTTTCGTTATTTGTTTATTTATTTTTTTATTATTATAATTTATAAGAAATGTTATCTCAGGAAACTTAGGGCATGGTACGTGCTGGATGGGGTGCCAATACATCACACACTCTCATTCACACAGTACAAGCAGTTTGGGAACATCACTTAGGCCAGATGTCCTTATACTGTGGAAGGAAATTCACCAAGTATGGGGAGAACTCCATGCACACACACCCCAAGGTATGGGGTCAAGGAATCAAACCCAGACCCTCTCTATATATACACACTCTATGGACAAAAGTATTTGGCCAAACCTGCAATGTCATTGTATCCAATTACAAATACTTGAATATGGAGTTTATCCCCCTTCTTCAGCTCTAACAGCTTCCAGTCTTCTTGGAAGGCTGTCCATAAGACTTTGGAGTGTTTCTGTGGGAATTCGTGTTCATTCATATTGTAGAGCATTTATGAGGTCAGGCACTGATGTTGGTCGAGAAGGCCAAGCACACAATTTCCGTTCCAGTTCGTCCCAAAGGTGCTCGATGGGGTTGAGGTCAGGGTTCTGGTGTGATGAGTTCTTCCACACTGAACTCATCACTCCATGTCATTATAGTTCTTGCTTTGTGCACTGGGGCTCAGTCATTTTGGAATAGAAAAGGGCCTTAAACAAGGTGTTGCCACAAAGTTGGGTGCGTAACATTGTCCAAGATGTTTTGGTATGCTGAAGCATTAAGATTGCCCTTCACTGGGGATAAAGGGCATGATCGAAACACCTAAACTTAATAATGAAGAGATTTAGATAAATACTGTATTATTACACACAATAATATACAAGTGTGTGTTTTTTGTTTGTTATTTGAATTGTTCTTATTTTTTAAACATCAAAAAGTTATCATGCTTATGTTTTCTTACTACACTTTGGGCTAGACCAGGGGTTTCACAAAGTTAATATTATAAGGTCCAGACTCTACGATATAACTTTTTTTGTTGTTGTTGTTGTTATCTCAAAACTTACAGGCAACATACATTCATGTTTAATGCAGTTTGATAAAATACATTCAATCCCAGTGGGAAAATGTCACTGACTGCAATCAGATGTTTAAACCAACAACTGAAACTTTAAAGCAACTTACATAACATATGTGTAAGAAAGATTTAACATACGTACATAAGTTAGTGCAAAAGTAATCCCTACAAAATAAACCTCAAGGGCTCTGACTTTAACAATACCAAGTTCACAGGTATTTAAAAAACAACAACTAATAAACACACACACACACACACACACCTGGGGAGGGAGGGGCTGAAGACCTATCCCAGGGGATTTAGGGCATGATGCGGGGTACACCCTGGACAGGGTTCCAATCCATCACAGGGCACACACACATAGACTCACTAACATGCTCGTTCACACACTTTGTGTAGTTTGGAAACGCCAATTAGCCTAATGGGAGGAAACCGGAGTACCCAGTTTAAACCCATCAAGCATGGGGAGAACATGCAAAGGCAGGACCAACCACTACACCGATGTCAAACAGGGGAAATTATTACATTCCTATTACGTGTCCTCTGCTTCACATCTCTTGTCTTGTCTCCTTGGAGTCCACTATGTTAATTATAGTGCCACCTTCTGGTCTGATCTCCCTGTGAGCAGTTTAATAATAACTAATATGGGTTTTTACTTCAAGTTAGCAAACACACACTTTATTACGCTGACTTACTGCATGCTAATTTCAGGTGATATGATTTCTTATTTATTTACCATTTTATAGTTTATTTAGGGTATATCATTATTATTCATTCATAATCAATTATTTACAATAAAAAATATATATTTTTATTAAGTTATATACGTAGTGAAAAGATGTTTAAACTTTAAAAAGGATATACACAAAGAGGAACTAATGTTCTGATTGTTTGTGGATCCCGACGGAAACGACGTTAAACACTGACGGACAGGAAACAATCCACTCGTAGTCATCCGCGCTTCCGGTTATAGGGTTCGAACAGTCGAGGACAAATACTAAAAGTAGAATAGTAAACTATAAAATAATATAATTAACATCATAAAAATCATATCTGTCATTGTTTGTTATCTTTTATATTTTTTATTAAACTCTATTTTGTTTACACTTCCGGTGTGCTGTATGGTTGCCACGGTAACACCAGCTGCTCAACCCACTGATTGGCTGTGAGTATGACACGCTGGCCAATCACATGGCAGTAGGCGGGGTTTTCCGGAATGTGGATATGGAAAACTTTTTTCTTGACAGCGGACTTTATTTCCGGCATTCCGTCATGTCGGAGTGTCACAGGCGAAGTGTCAGAAAGTGAGCTGAGCACATGCGGCGGTGATGTGAGTGTGTGAACAGCGGGACCGGCATTCTGATCTTATCACGGGGCGGGAATAAAGGTCAGTGTGTGTGTGTGTGTGTGTGAGGGAGAGAGAAGAGATACATCTTAATGTGAACAATACATCAAGGATAAAGTAATTCTTTTACTTCCTGATTGCCCACTTGATTTTAGTTTATTACTGTAGTTATTAGTAGGGGTGCAAAAACTTCTGACAATTAATTTAGGTTGCTCTTGTGGAGGGGGGATTGGCTGATCAGTCCCTCCTTCTCACCAGGAATGGGGTGCCATAACTTTTCTAGGGAACCAGAGTGACAGTTTTCCCCAAAGTTCCATTTTTTTTCCCGCACATATCCCATGAAACTTGTATCGCCAGATGTTCAGCCAGATCTCCAGAAACAGTACGATCGCTTAAAGGGATAAAAGGATGAAACTGGGCCCTCTCTCGCCGAAACCCTTTGATCCTGCAACTCCTAGTTCAGGGTCTGATCGAGAAATGGGACAAATTTACGTTGTGAAAGCAGACGTCGATCAAATATAATAAACCTCCCAATGAACATGGCTGCTGATCTCGTCTGTAGAGAACGAGCTGCGTTTTACAGTGGAGAACAATCTCAATAAGATCAATTGCACATCCCCCTACAAAACGTCTATCAGACCAGAGAGTCGGGTCCACTGCCTTGTGCAAACTTTAAATGGAGACGATTAGTCAGACCCTGTAGGAGAAACCAAGCTTTGTTTGAGACTTGACACAAAACCGATTTCGTCATTCATTTTGCACTTTGGCTGATTTTCACAGCTTAAAAAAATGCTTCCGTATCACTTTGGAACAACTGGTCCTCCGAGCCCATTTCTCGTAAGATTAAAGCCTCGTCTCTCAAGAAATCTAGGACTCAGACCTCGGGCACATACAGTACGGTCCCTGGATTATAAGTAAGAGAACCACGGGATTGTGGGTGCCACTTCCGGTTAGACTCTCTGTTGGTTCTTTAAATGATTCGGTCGCCCAATTGAGAAACAGCTCGTGTCTGTGAGTTTCTCCTGAAGGGAGGAGGGCGTCTGCAGTAGGGCCAAGCCCCGACCCTCAACTCACAAATCCCTCAACCTCCAGTCTGCAGACTCATTTGTTTGTGACCGTATGGGTATTTTGCCCAAAGGTTCACAATTCTCTGGGAATTGAATCCAGTTATTATCTAGTTATTATTACCATTGGTGGTGGAGGCAGAGGGTTTTGTGGTGGTGGTGGAATATTGATGGTGTTGATCAAGTTGGTGGTGGTGGAGTTAGTGTTGTTGTTTTTGGTGGTGGTGGTGTTTCGTGGTGTTTATGGGGGTGGTAGAGTTTATGTTGGAATCTGTGGTGGTGTTTTTGTTGTTGTTGGTGGTGGTGTTGTCAATGATGTTGGGTAGTGGAGGTTGTGGTGATGTTGTTTGTGGTGATGATGGTGTTGCAATTTGTGGTTGTGGTGGTATTGTTCAAGTTGGTGCTGGTGGTGGTGTTTTCTGGTGTTTAAGGGGGTGGTGCAGTTTATGGTGGAGTTTTCGTTGTTGTTGGTGGTGGTGGTGTTGTTGATAGTGTGGTGTTGGTGGTCAAATTTGTGGTGGTGTTTGTGTTGGTGGTGGTGGTGGTCAAATTCAAATTTCAAATTCAAATTTCATTTGTCATACACAGTACGATACAGTCAAGTTTGTTAGTGGTGTTGTCGATGCTTTTTGTGATAATGGTCATCAAGTTTGTGTTGGTGGTGGTGTTGCTGGTGTCTATGGTGGTGGTGAAGTTTGTGGTGGTGGTATTATTATTGTAGCATTATTGTATAACTACACTATAGTAACACTTACTTCATGTCCTGTATGTCAGTGTCCTTGATGTAGGAAACACGACTCCACATTCCAGAGTGTGCATCTGTGTTATTAATAAACTCAACTCACGTGTGTGTGTGTGTGTGTGTGTGTGTGTGTGTGTGTGTGTGTGTGTCTGTAAGATCAGGTGGACTTGAAGTGAGGTGAGATGGTGGGGTATGACCCAAGCAGCACCACCCTCTACCCAGGGGACGCGGCCCTGGCTGGCTCAGCATCGGGCCTTGTGACCCGGGCCATCATCAGCCCAATGGACGTGCTGAAGATCCGCTTCCAGGTAACTGCCTCTCTGCACACGGCACCACGGCACACTGCCCCTGTGATATAAACCCTGTAAATACATGTGTGTGTGTGTCTGTAGCTGCAGGTGGAGCGTGTCTCGTCTTCCAGGCCTGAGGGGAAGTACAGAGGTATTCTGCAGGCGTGGCGTTGCATTCTGGGAGAGGAGGGGCCGTCTGCGTTCTGGAAAGGCCACGTCGCTGCTCAGATGCTCTCCATCTGCTACGGAGCCGTGCAGGTGACCTTACAGCGGACTGTGAAAGTTAGTGCGCACATTACATGAATCTGCAACTTTTTTTGATCGTGTTATTGTTCTCTTTGTGTTTGTACAGTTTGCAAGTTTTCAGGCACTCACTGAGGTCGTCCATAACAGCACGTCCTACAACAGCCAGGCGGCTGGCGTTCACTTCATGTGTGGCGGACTGGCCGCGTGTTCCGCTACAGTGGCCTGCCAGCCTCTCGACACACTCCGCACTCGCTTCGCTGCTCAGGGAGAACCCAAGGTCTCTTTCTCGCTCTCTCTCTCTCTCTCTCTCTCTCTCTCTTTTACTCTAACGTTGAATAATAAAATCTAAAAGCAGTGTCATCACGTGTCTGTGTTTTCTCTGTGAGCAGGTTTACAGGAACCTCCGTCACGCCATCAGAACCATGTACGTCCAGGAGGGGGCGCTCACCTTCTACAGAGGACTCATCCCCACACTGGTGGCCGTGTTCCCCTACGCCGGCCTCCAGTTCTTCAGCTACAACGTCCTCAAGAAGCTGCTGGAGCAAGATGGCAAGCAGTCCAAAGGTCAATGAGCGTTTATAACACACGTAATGTAATGTTACAGCGCAGTCACGATGTGGCTTGTTAAATAGAAATGAGAAAATGCGTTTATGATGTGTGATGGAACTAAACATGCAGAAGAAGAAGGTCTATGAGAGGTGATAACAGGGGGTGGAGCTATAATTTATAGTGACTGGGGGTGGGGCTATGATTCAGAGTGACCGGGGGTGGGGCTATGATTTAGAGTGATGGGATGGAGCTGTAATTTATTGTGACAGAAGATGTAGAGCTATGATATACAGTGACTTGTGGGTGGAGTTATGATTTATAATGACTTATGGGTGGAGCTATGATTTATACTGATGCAGGAGTGGAGCTATGATTTATAGTGACTTGTGGGTGGAGTTATGATTTATACAGATGCAGGGGTGGAGCTATGATTTATAGTGACACATGGGGTGGAGCTTTGATTTATGGCGACAGAAGTTGGAGCTTAACATTTTCCATCCTGGTTATATTTTATAATAGACGCTGATTTAGAGATTTATCTCAGTTTGGCCTCCGAGTGGTGCAGTGGTAAAGCGCTCGCCCTATCCTCGCGGGAGATCGCAGGTTCGAACCCCGGGTGATGCTGTTTTCCTCTCACAGCCGGAGGCACAGAGAGAGCTGATTGGCCGAGCTCTCTCGGGGGTACTCGCGCTCCCACATTAATCACGGCTCTACAGCCAATCAGGGGCGTCTGTGAGCTCGCGCACGCGGAAGGAGTGGCTAGCGCTTTCCTCCGAGTGTGTTACTCCGCCCCTAATGGTGCGTGAGCAAGCAGTTCGAAAAGATGCGGTCGGCTGACGTTACGCAGTTCGGAGGAAACACGTGATAGTCTTCGGCCCTCCAGACTAAGTGGTAGTAGTAGCCTTAATGTGGGAGCCCCCTAGTGACGGGGAGGAATTGGCCACGACTAAATTAGGGGAGAAAATTGAAAAAAATCCAAAAAAAAAATTTTTTTATCTCAGTTCACTTGGTTCTTATAGCACCCAAACAGAAACCAGTATTTTGCATCAGTTTTTTTAAAGAGGCGTGTCCTGTTCCTACAGGTGGCCTGCAGAGCCTCGTGAGCGGCAGCGTGGCTGGAGTCATCAGTAAAACCCTCACGTACCCTTTCGACCTGTTCAAGAAGAGACTGCAGGTCGGCGGCTTCGAGAAGGCCAGATCGCACTTCGGACAGGTGAGACGCGTCCCGCTGAAACACACACAGACTGAACCCTACACACTGCGTGAGATGTTTACGCGAATCCGCTTCGATGTTTTCTGCGTAGGTCCGGACATACCGCGGATTAATGGACTGCGTAGTGTGCATCGCGCGGGAGGAAGGACCAGCCGCCTTCTTTAAGGGTCTTTCTCCCAGCCTGATCAAGGCAGCCATGTCCACCGGCTTCACCTTCTTCTGGTACGAGTTCTTCGCCAGCGCCATCTCCAACCTGAGGAGGAGAAGTCGGTCCTGAGGACAAGGGATGAAATGATCAGGACATGTGTGTCAGGGTCATCGGTGCTGGTCTGGTCGTCTTATTTTATACTGGAGTTTCTCGTTTTTAAAACATTGGCTAGCTTAAACCATACATAAACAAACTTTTTTTGACGACACACTGGTTTAAGTGGTTGAATCTGAGAGGACGTTGTTGCTTGGAATGTGACATCACAGAAATTATAGGAAAATATCCAGAACGCAAAAAAAACCCATTTACCTCAGATCTGTTGGTAAAGTGTTAGGAAAAGACTTCCTACGACTGAAATGAACGTAGGATTAAATATAAATATTTCACACCACTGAAATTACACTTAGCATCGACTGCTAACCACAACTCGACTATGTCTACGACTAGTTTTATTTTATTTTTTTATTTTTAGGGGAATTGGTTACTGTTCACATCTTTGTTGTATTTAGCCCTTTAGCTGTTGAGTTAGTTTGAGGTATATTTTTTAAAGATATGTAACGTATAGATCGTCCACACACTCAGCTATGTAATTATATGAGAGTGGGCGGGGTTTTAAGGAGCACTGTTTTTAACATAGTTGACTTTTTGCACTGTATACGAGGGTATACGCTTGTTTTCGCCGTACGCACAGAAATAGTACCTCATTGTTTTATATTCGTTTTTAGTGACGCACATATACATAAATGCATATGCATGTTTGTTTAACATGATCGCTGAATATTTATGTTGCAGCTTGTATCATCTCTGTGCACTAATAAGTGCCTGCAGGTTTGTATATTTATTTTAGCTGTGCTTAATTGTTTTAGGAATCTTATTTTATGTGCTGTTATGTGTGCACTGGGTTACGTTTTGTTTCCTGAGTTGGCAGGAATCGAAACGATTCTTAAAGAAGAAGACATATGAAGGTTCATTTGAACCAGTCAGCTGCATTTACACTAGCTCCATGTACTGATTATATATTTTTTGGAAAAATTAGTGCAACATTATCTAGTTGTACCTTTCGATGTTTTATCCTCATTACAAGTAAACCAAATTGTTTGAAGTTGTTAGTCATGTGCTGACAGAAATGTGTTACCAAGATAACTGACAGTTCTCATTGGGTGAAACTGTAACTTAAAACTCATCAGCATCAATAATTATGGAAAGAGTAGCTATAATATGTACGTATTATCATATCACTAATACTTTATCTATTTGGTTTTGTATAAAAAAAACCTGTAAAGATACTTCACGTCACACGTCGTGAGTTGTTATAAAAGTGTTTGTCACTGTCATAAACTCAGAATTCTTCATAAAAATGTTAATTATAAGTTTTTTATAAGTGGTCAGCAGTGAAACATTTACTCGTTTGAGATTTAGCTCCGTTGTAGCTATACTAGTTTCTTTGTGCTAGCTTTCCAGTTTTACCATTTTTTTAACCAGCTTACATGACTGAGCAGCTTTCTAATGTCTAATATGCTTGTCACACTATGTTAGCCAGGCTAGCTAACATTCACCCAAACGTGCCACCTTTGACGATGCCCTTGGGGAAAATTGTGAGTGTTATTTGTTATAATTGTCCACAATAATAACATTGTATGTGTTAAACAGAGCTGGTTAGCACCACATGTCTACACACTACATGGTCCACATCATGACCACTGTGTATTATTGTCTGAATGCAGCTTTCATTTCTGTATAAAAGGTAAAAGGAAAACTCCGTTATGTTACTTCTTACTGTATGTGGGGTTATGTAAGTTATTTCCGCAAAATATTATTTTTAAACCAAAACAATAAAAAACATTTTACTCTGTCTCATCGTGATTTCCTTGTACCCTTGTCTTTGTCTCCTTTTAGCATTTTTGTCTTTTGAACACCGGTATGTAAGTTAGAACTTTCCAGAGCACTAGCTAGTCTACTTTCATGTTTCTCAGCACAAAGTTAGTATCAGAAAGAAGAACTTATTTTAAATAAATAACTTTTCTTCACTTTTAGAGTTAAAATAAAATAAAATAGTCTTTATTGTCTACAGTACATGTAGCATTTTGTTTATCGTTACTGTTTTGATTTCTGTTTACTGCTATGTTAGCTAAGTTTACAGCCATGGCAAAAAGTATTAGGAATGACACAAATATTAATTTTTACTAAGTTCTGCTGCTTCAGTGTTTTTAGATCTTTTTCTCAGATCATACTTTGGTATACTGAAGTATAATTACAAGCATTTTAAAAGTTTTAAAGGCTTAGTAAAAATTACATTAAGTTTATGCAGAGAGTCAATATTTGCGGCGATGACCTTCCTTTTTTCCAAGACCTCTGCAATTCACCCTGGCATGCTGTCAATCACCTTTTGGGCCACATCCTGATTGATGGCAGCACAACCTTACTTAATCAATGCTTAGAGTTTGTCAAAAGTTGAGTTTTTGTTTGTCCACCTGTTTCTTGAGGACTGATCACAAGTACCCATTAGTCCTGTGTCATGCCAACTGAAAAGCGTCCTGAGACCATTCATGTGTGAGGTCACTTCGCAATCAAGGGAGTGGACTCACTCACAATTTTGCCTGAGAACACAGCCAGGAATAAAGAACGGTACGAAAATATCCTTCAAGAGCGACTTCTCCTAAACATCCAAGAACAGTTTGGTGATGAACAATGCCTTATCCAGCATAATGGAGCACTGTGCCATAAGGCAAAAATGATAACTGGGGTCCATGTCAAGAAAACTCCGCAGACCTTAATCCAATAGAGAACTTTTGGTCGATCCTCAGGAGGCTGGTGGACAAACAAAAACCCACAAATTCTGACAAACTCTAAGCATTGATTATGCAGGAATGGGCTTCGCCATCAGTCAGGATGTGGCCCAAAAGTTGATTGACAGCATGCCAGGCCAAAAGTGTAGCTGTAAGCAGGGGTAACAAAGATTGTACAACAAAAGTTGGTTTTCCAGTCCTGAAAAGATAAATTGGGAGAATTTCCCTGGAAAAGTGGACCGTTAACGTCTGTCTGTTCAGTTAACGCTACTGACACGACGCGGTTAAGTCTGCTCTGCTGTTAATTTGCACATCAGCCTCTGCTTCAAACTCGAAAAAAGCCATAGCCAACTACAGGGGACACGGGAATCACTTTTGATTCTTGTGTCTGACAGCTTTGCAGGTTACACAACAATTGTTCAAAATAGATTTGACTAAGTGAGGGAGAGAGAGCAAGGTCGATAACCTTAAATGAAAACCAGAAAAAAGGGTACATCACTATTCATGATAAATAACAGTTAAATTACTACTTCTAAAACACCAGTTAAATAAAATTTAAACAAATACACCAACAAAATTATTTAACTAAGCTTCTAACACAACTAACACATACTATTCTATTAACCATTTAAAGGACATGTAATACACAACATCATATTAAATTTTTTGTGAGTACATTTAAAGCTTAAACAACAATGACAGCATACCATGAATTACTCTTTTTCTTGTAGTGAGCACTATAATGAATAAATTAGATATCAAGTAACTCAATCAAGATTCAAGTGATCAGTCCTTCGTACAAGTAAAGAGCGGTGTTATCATACCATCAGTGTCCCTGAGATGTCCAGCAGCCGATGCACTTCCCTGTCTCACATATGCTTGCACACAGTGCTTGTATGTTGAGTCTGTACCTTTGCTCCATTAGTGACTGTGAGGTGATGCACACTGTGATGTCATACTCTGATCGTCTCACAGTTGTTCCTTTGTCGAGTCACTTCAGCTCCACCATTTCACTTATTTAACTTTACACATATATCGCTCACTAAGGAAACACACGGATCTGTACTTTACTACGTTTAAAGTGATTGTACTCACAACCTTACTGCTACTACACTACTGAACTTTATAGATTTTGAGATTTTCTGAACTCTTATTCGTTCACTAACATCCCTCACACACACACACACACACATATATATATATATATATATATATATATATATATATATATATATATATATATATAAGATTTAAAGATTAAAATATTTAGTTTGAACTTCACTATTTCTTTTAGTGTTGTATTAATTCATAGTGATTTATTTGTCTTTTTAAATTATTATTATTTTTTCTTTCCATGATTTGGAACACGACATTAATGTCGGACCGGAAGTAGGGACTCTAGTTATAGGGCACGCGCGCGCGCGCGTGGATTGGAACACAGCCGATCCTATAAAGAGGAAGCTGAAGATCA
Source organism: Clarias gariepinus (assembly GCF_024256425.1). NCBI lineage: Eukaryota > Metazoa > Chordata > Actinopteri > Siluriformes > Clariidae > Clarias > Clarias gariepinus. The sequence continues at coordinate 3,136,998 of NC_071127.1, forward strand.
GGGCTCGCGCAGGATGGTGTTTTCCTTTCACTAAACACTGAGTAAGTGTGTGTTTGTGTGTGTGTGTGTGGTTACTTTAATTTAATTTTATTTAATTTAACTGTGTGTGTGTTCAGGCAAAAGAACACTGAGTAAAATAAAGGCGCGAGTAATAAACAAACAAACAAACAAACAATAATCAGGTTGTAGTAGTTGAGTGTTTATGAAGCACAAACAGAGTGTATTGTATTGTACAGTATAGTTTATATAGTCTCCTAATGCAACACACCAGACTACAGGAGCAACAGAATAACATGAAGTTTGTCTGACATGGGTCAGAAATATATATATATGTGTGTGTGTGTGTGTGAGAGAGAGAGAGAGAGAGAGAGAGAGAGAGCTTTAGTGAATGACCTGAGCTGGTGAACACACCCCTGTGTTAAACTCACAAACACATAAAGGCTTTATATCAGTGTATCTGTAGCTGCCTTTTGTGTTCTCTCTCTCAGTTCCTGGTGTACTGTTTCAGAATTAATCTCCTGCTTTATCACACACACACACACACAGAGAGAGAGAGAGAGAGAGAGAGAGAGTGAGCTCTACCTGTGTGAGAACTGAGCCCACTGTTCCACTTCACCATGCAGGAGCTCAATCTAAAGTTTATAGTTATTTTATCATCTACTCCTTCAGCTTTGAAAAAACAAACAAACAAACAAAAAAAACACTGTTCTCCGTTGGTTGTCGTGTAAGTTCAACAATGAGCCGTCTGTGGTTAGTGTAGATTACACACATGACCGTAGATCCATAGATCACTGTATATCACTGTAGATCACTATTTATGACTGTAGATCACCTTACATCACGGTATATCACTGTAGATTGATGGACAATATTATAGATCGCTGTAGATCACTGTACAAATCCACAGATCACTATAGATCACTATATTACTATTCATCACTATAATTCACTGTACATCACTAGATCAATGTACAAATTCATAGATCACTATAGATCACTGTATATTACTATTCATCACTATAATTCACTGTACATCACTAGATCAATGTACAAATCCATAGATCACTATGTATGACTGTAGATCACTGTACAATACTATAGATCACTGCACATCATTATAGATCGCTGCCCATTACTATAGATCACTGTACAACTCTATGACTATCTATATGATCACAAATATTGATCACTCTAGGTCGCTGCACATGAATATAAACCATTAATTATTGTGCATCACTATAGTTTACTGTACATTGATGCATATCGCTGTGACTTTCTATCTTTAAAGATTTCAGGGTATTCCGATATATTATGACAGATGACTAAGACTTTGACAAATGTAGCTATAGTGCACTTAATGCAATCATTCCTTAGTGTTAAACGTGTTGTATTTTTAACGTGTGTGTGTTTGTGTGTGAATGTGTTGGTCGCGATGCTCAGACACTGACCACAATGGAGGACTCGTCCAAAGAAGAATACAAGATCCATTCTTTCGACCCGGAGACACAGAAGCTCCTGAAGACGGCTCTTAAAGGTCAGTGCTACAGAGCGCAGAACAGATAATGGACGTGACTGATGTAGCGAACGCCCGGGAAAGAGGAATTAAAATGGTTTCTGCAATATTGTCATGACATTCGCGGTGTTTATTGTCGTCTGTCAGATCCAGGTTTGGTGGATTTGGAGGCGGTGTGTAAAGTCATCGTGGACCAGTCGCTGAAGGACCAGTTGTTCAGTAAAGAGGCCGGACGCATGTGTTTTAGTATTGTCCAGGTGAGGGTGTTGGTCCTAATCGAGCCGCGCTGACTCACGTGAAAGTGAGAAGTAAAATAAGTGATGACGTGTGTGTGTTGTTTTGCTGTCGCCCCCTGCAGGCGGAGGCGAAACAGAGCAGCAAAAGCGTGTTCCGGCGTCACCTTTTGAACCGGCTGCAGCAGGAGTTTAAGGGCCGAGAGGAGACAAGGAAGAGGTCGACTCAGGAGTGGGTGTGTTACGTCTCCTTCATCTGCAACATCTTCGACTACCTCAAGGTCAAGCTCATGTTTCATTTTAATAATCCGAATATTCATGTTGGTTTACTAAACGATGTTATGTCAGTTACATGCTAAGTGTGTGTTGTTGTTGTTGTTGTGTAGGTGAATAACATGCCGATGATGGCGCTGGTCCACCCGGTGTACGATTGTCTGATGAGACTCGCCCAACCAGACGCACTCCAAAACGAAGACGAGGTCTGTTTACCCACAATCCCCTGCTTCACCCGTCTCCCCTCCGTTCCTCGTCGTTTTTTTTATCACTTCTTGTTCATGTGTGACGTGTCTTCCTTCTGTAACTCAGGTGGACTGTTTGGTGCTACAGCTGCATCGTATCGGTGATCAGCTGGAGAAGGTGAACAGCGAGCGCATGGATGAGCTTTTCTTCCTGCTGCGTGACGGCTTCCTGCTGCAGAACGGCCTCAGCTCGCTCGCCCGCCTCCTCCTGCTCGAAATCCTCGAGTTCCGCGCTGGAAACTGGAGGCTCGGCGAGGCGGCTCAGAAGTACTACTACAGCGAGGTGCACGAGTGACCCACAAACACGCACACGCGCGGACCGGTGTCTCGCCAAATCAGCAGCGATCAGGAGGAGAATGTATGCAGTTTAATCACTCTGAGACGTCTAGACGTGTGTGTGTTAGGACTGGACGTGTTTTCTCTTTATGGGTAAAAATACAGGAAATTCAACAAGTGCCTCCTGTAAGTCCGTTCCCGGACTTTATTCCAACTCGGGTAGATCTGTGTGTGTGTACGAGCGAGTATACGTGTGTGTGTGTCAGGGGGCAAGTGTGTGTATCAGAGGGTGTGTGAGAGTAAATGAGAGCAAGTGTGAGAGCGAGCGAGAGTCCTTCTGATACACACACTCGCACATGCACGCTGTGTGTGAGAGTAAATGAGAATGAATGTGAGTGTGAGTGCGTCAGAGGGCAAGTAAGAGTAAAAGTGAACGAGTGTGTTTGAGAGCGTGCGAGTGCGAGAGTGAACATGTGTAGTAAAATGATTTTAGGATTGATGAACGACCCGAGTGGGAACTAGGACGGAAAATCTGATTTTCCTCTTGAGAGATGAAAAATGTCTATCTGCATGACATCATGATCATGTGACTTGGAGCGTACAGGACATGCAGTATGTCTCTGTAATGTCACACTCACTCTCTTGACTTGCTGACTCGACCAGGATTTGAGTAGAAACCTTAGGACTCGACTTGGACCTGATGAGACTAGTGACCTCGGGAATTAGACTCGATCTGAGCAGCAGTGACCTTTGACCTTGACTTGATTCGATATCTGACTTGGACTTGAGAGTAAAAGACTCAACTACAGCTCCGGGGGGTGTTTAAATATTCGAGCGCTCGTTATTGAGCAGCAGTAAGACGGAACCAGAGAGCCTGGGTGCTAAACATAACGACTCTATTACTTTCCTTTATTTAACGAGCAGATAAAAAATAAATCAAGACTAGATTGATCTTACTTTTTGTAAAAAATGTATTTTTGATAAACTCTGTCCTTTTATAGACCAGTAAGTTCACTCTCTTCTGAGTTTCCGATAAACTTGCAGTATCGTGATCTAATGAGTGTAAATTCAATGCTGGTTAAAATGCTGACCGACAAGAAGAGGCGGAGTCGCTGTATAAATACCATGAATAGTGAGATCGTGGATTCTAACCGATGCTGTGGTGTGAAACTTAAAGATGTTTTTTTATTTAAAACTGGACCTTTTGCCATTAAACTTTAATAAAGATCTACACAAGCCAGGAGTTTCTCTTGTTTTCAAATTTTCTCCAGAAAAAAAGTCCAAAGAAATTTATTTATTTATTAACAGTAACAAAAAAAAAAACACGCACACAAATACATTGTCATATTTATGTTCACATAATTACATTAAACAGACATTAGAATAAGCGAAGAGTCTCAGGTTAAGAATCTATGTTGTACATCTTAACCAGTCCGAGGCTGTGCTCCAATCCCAAACACGACGTGGTGTGTGTGTGAGGAGAAGAAGAAGAACCCACGCTCCATTCATCGTTACCACCAGCGGTAGTGCGCGTACGCCCGGTTGGCTTCAGCCATCTTGTGCAGGTCGTGTTTGCGTTTGATGACGTTGCCCTCGTTGTTGAAGGCGGCGAGGAGCTCCTGGGAGAGTTTCTCGTACATGTGTGTGCGCCGGTGTTTGTTGTCTCTGCACTCCGTGATCATCCACTTCATGGCCAGGAAACGGCGCCGCTTATCCGTCAGAGGAACGGGAACCTGAGAGACGGTGGGGGAAGGTGTTAGAGTGCAGAGGCAGGACGCTAAATTAAGGCACAATCCACATGATCCCTGACTCTCTTAATTAACACTGGATGATCTTGCTAAGATAATCTTTCAGAGCAACTTCTCAAGGAACTACCGAGGATCTTTCAAAGTGATTCAAAGAAACTCACAAGGGCCTCTCAACAAATCCTACGAATCTCTTTAACTGATTCTCTAAACTCCACATAAACACCTCCTGAGGAATATTCTCTATGCAATTCTCTCTGAACTCCCATCTAATCTCTGCCTTACCTGGTAGTTCCTGCCTCCCTTCTGAATGCTGGCCAGGCCGATAATGGGTTTGCAGTTCTCTAAGGCCTGGTGGAAGATGGCGTAGGGGTTACACTCTATCTCCTCCCTCTCTGCGGTCTGAGCGCGGTGATACTTCTCCACCTGCCTTCTCTTGATCGACTCCAAAGTCTGAGGAAGAAAGACACGTGACTTAGCTTTTTTTTCAGTAAAACCTTCCTGACAGGAAGCGGCTCGACCCGTCATACATACCTGCGTCATGATTCCTCGAGCCAGCACCTTGTCCCCATCCTGCATCATCATGTTGATGAACTTGCTGTTGAGTGACAAGAACTGACATTAGATCTGAGATATTAGATCAGGAAGCAGTGTGTGTGTGTGGTAAAAGCGGGCGATATGCAGGTAATATGCAGGTGATGACCTGATCACTGGATCATCAAATGGCGAGCTGGTGGCACTGGACTTGGCTGCTTTGATGGGTCTCAGGGTTTTCAGCTCTTTTTCCTCCTTCTGCTCAGCGCTGAGCTCCGACTCAGGGATGGAATAGACCTCCTTACAAGGGTCGGGTTCTAGGTAGTACGGGTTGTAGCGGGTCCACCTGACCGGATAGAACCTGAAAAGGACACAGTGAGCATGGATTACTCATGAAGAAAGGAAAGAAGAACTATGAAAACTAACCCTTCGAAAATGAATGTACAGATCACTGTATGTTTATTCTTCCTGCAGGAAGTTTGTCTCATATGTTCAGAAACCATGGCTATAGCCATCTGAGAAAAGGGTGTGTACAATACCTGAACTGAGAGCACAGAGTAACAAAATCAAAATGTTGAATAGAAGTGAAGTTATGTCTGCAGTTATGTGCTTACACCACGCAAAAAGAAAAAAAAAGTCAGAATTTACTAGATCTCCTGCAGTCCTTAGATTTTTGTCTGAAGTTTAATCTGCACCATCGGTGAAATCTAAGTGTTGAGTAAAAGTGATGTTATGAACAGTTATGTGTGGGATTTAATAATCTACTGTAAAATAATCTACTAATGCGCTACTGTCTCAATGTAAACAAACACCTGCACCAATAGATATTAATTAGAAAAGATAAAGTGAATATTTTTACTGGGATTAGTTCATATTTTCACTTTGGCTGAAATAACAGCGCTGAAGTGGTATAAGTGAATTTTAACACGCTGGAGTGGTTTTAAGACAAAACTTTATCTTTATCCTTTTATCTACTTTTTCCATTTCTCATCTGTGATTCACTTTCCGATTACCGAACAGGGAGTGTATTTGTCTGAGCACCAAAGAAGGACAACTTAGTGTAAACAAGGCGTAAACGTAAACATTTCTATATTATTGATTGTAATAAGATGGAATTCACGATTCAAAGAACTTTATTAATCCAAGAGGAAAATTGACAGTAAATTAAACATTTTGCTGTTTTTTTGTACCATTTTCTAATATTTCGCCATCAATCCTGTGGAAACCAATAGATTATAATATTCATTTAAACGACGACTCAAGACGCATCTGTTTCTCCAGTACTTGGACTAACCCCCCGAAAAAAAGAAAAAAAAAAAAAACTCAGATGTGTTGGACTAATGGTACTTAGTTATTAACCTAGTTAACCCAGTGTAAGTATGTATCCAATGTTGTAAACATTAAAGCACTTTTTGTAAGTCGCTCTGGATAAGAGCGTCTGCCAAATGCCTAAATGTAAATGTAAATGTAAATAATATTACACCAAACAATGTTGGTATTTTAATAATTTATCTTATTTTAATAAAATTAAAGGTTTTAAAGGTCTTTGTTAAAGGCAGACATGGACATAAAACAACAACAACAACAACAACAATAATAATAATAAGAGTTACACTACAACACATACACACTGCAGTGTTCTAACATCATGTTCAGTGTGTGTGTGTGTGTGTGTGTGAGCTGCAGGACACCAAAAGGTTATGACGTCTTCCTTAAACGTGCATTAATAAATAATATTTAATCCTTAGCTAACGATAACCAATCGATTACCATGTGAATATAATCTATACTGCGCACAGTCGCCTCAGTAACAGTGATAATGAGTTCTATACCTGGGAGTCCAGGCTGCTAACAGCTTGGTGATGATGGACGCCGCCATTTTGAAGTCTGTGATCCTGAAGGACCCGGATGTGTCGGGGATAGTGCCTGACTAAAAAAAAAAAAAAAAAACACGGCTTTTAAAATTTTTTTTATAATGAAATTAAAGTTTAATTAGGATTATGACACATTATCGTGCTGTAGATGAAGATTAATTACGTATTTTAATCATTGTTTTCTGCTCTGGTAGGTCATCACTACACTATGCTAAGCTAATTCACTTCACACCACACAGACTGTTCACAGGCATCTCAATAAACTAAAATATCATCGAAAAGTTGATTCATTTCAGTAATAAATTGGTTAACTATCAACTTTTCGCTGATATTCTAATTTACTGAGATTCACCTGTACTTTATATACACTATACAATATTATTTTATTACAGAATGTTAGATTTAATATAAAAACCTGAGCTCAGACAAAGACAGAAATGGAGTCAAATGTTTTATTTGCTTGTTTTATATGTAATAAAATATTAATTTCTTCAGTACACACTCAGTGCTCATGGCCAACACATAGTATTAGTGCTAAAGTGTCTCACCTGGGTGAAGAAAGTTTTTTTTTTTTCTGTTTCTTTTTCAAGTTTCACCCGAGATAACATCATACAACACCATTTTACACAATACTTAATCTTTTGTAAATACACATAAACATTTATATTTTTAACATAACATATTTGCTAAATACAATTTCAATCCCTTTTATGTACAGTAGTGTCCATAACTTTTTTTTTATTCGAATCTTTTGTTGATTTTAACCCTCATACAGATTAAACTTATCCATGAAAAGACATAAAGCTGAAAAAGTGTATTATCCTAAAATGCTAAATTGTTACGGTATTGCAACATGAATTAACATGGTTACAGACACTACAGATTATTATTATTATTATTATTATTATGATTATTATTTTAAATCCTTAATTTTGTGTGGAATGCTTTAATTTAAGCAACATAAAAAATATATGCTTCTTGATCTTACACCAATATATGCACCTTGATCTTATCAATACACAAAGAAATATAAATAATTAGCATTTTAAATTATTATTATTATTAGAAGCGAGGCCCGTTTTTGAGGCACATATAAATTCATCTCTCCAAAACGGTTAGAGTTAGCAATTTTTAAAAAGATTTTTAGGGAAGCAAGATTAATCACTTCCATGTTGCATAAACTTCAGAAGTAACTTCTTTGGCACATACTTTTTTATATTATATGTATACCATAAAAAAAGTAAATATACTGTATAATCAGCAGCAGTACTGTGTTTTGGCCATTTATTTCCTTCACAGCTTCACTCATACAGTTGATTATGGACTGAAACACGCTTGACTCAGTGACACAGTGTGTGTGAATCAGTGCAGACGTGTTACAGCGCGGTGGTGCAGTGTGACGGCCAGTCGGCTCTCAGCTCCTTATGGATGTAGTAATAAAGCCATGCGATGATGGGGAATGCAGTAATGGCCACGGCGGTGCACAGCCTTAGAGCTCCAACACCACCGCTGTGGAGAAACAACAGGAACGGCTCAGGAACCAGCATAATTAACACACACACCGCCATGATGTTCACACACTCTATCAAAAGCATTTTCTTATTCTTTATCTGTTTCTTATGTTTTCTTTTCCCTCTAATCCTTCTTGTTTTGATCTTTTTCCTCGTATACCTACACTTATTTTTCTGTTTCTTTTTCTAATTCTGTCTTTTTCCCCCCAGTTATAATGTTAACTCAGTCAGTGCCAGAATTATTGGCACTCTTTGTAAAGATAATTTAACTAAATTAATAATAAAGATCTCAGACCATGCCTGTGTCAGAAGAATGACGTGTGTGTGCATGTGTGTGTGTTTTACCGTCCTGAGTGCCGACACATGAGCAGCCACATCACCATCAGCATCAGGCCACTAAACTCCCTGAGAAAAGCGATAAAGGATGTTTTTTAAATAATAAAATGTAAGATTATTAATATACATGAGGTATTACTTGGCGACTTAAAGCTATATAGAAAAATACAACTTTTTTTGTAATTGAATTAGAATTAAAAAAGTCCAAATTAAATTCTTTAAGACAGCTGACTTTAATTCTGACTGCTGAGTTATGAGGTGAGGAGTGGGTGTGTTTAGTACCTGCCCTCCTCCTGGTGGAAGATGTGTGTGACCCCGTGTTTATACAGACTCCAGCCCAGCAAAGCGCCAAACGTTGTCGCCATCATCACGTGTAGATCAGCGACTCTCCTCCATGCCAGGGTTTCTGCGAAAATAAATAAAATTAAAAAAATCTAACTAAGGCTCAAGATCTCTCAGGAGTTAGGTTAATATCTGTATTCATAAAGTATTCAATCAGTTTAATCACAGTTAGTTAGTAGTTAGTAGTTACCTGTTATTTGTGGCTGATAGCTAATTAAAAAGCACAGGCCTGCAGGAATCGAGTAGCCCACCTACATCACAAACATCACATGTGTTAAGTGAGTTCACAAAGACTACACCACTATGGCCTTGAATACAGATTTAAATTGAAGTGCACGAAACTCATTACGTTAAGAGAGAAACAGGTTAATTATACTTTTCACTTCCTTCTTTAACCTACATATTTCAGCTATCAATGAATAATCTCACATCAAAAAACTGATTAAACAAAAACAAGCATCCACCTCAAAGCTCTTTTAAAACGCAAAATCTGAGGAGCAAACCAAACTAAGGTCTGAAAACCTGACAACTAAACCAAACTAATGTAATTAAAGAAAGGCTGGGAGCCTATCCCAGGGGTCTTTGTGTACAAGATTGGGTACACCTAGACAGTGTGCCAATCCATCATAGGGCACACATGCGCACACACTACAGGCAATTTGGGAACACCAACTTGCCTAACCTACATGTCTTTGGAGGGAACAAGAGTATCCAGAGGAAACCCACTTAGCATGGGGAGAACATGCAAACTCCATGCACACACAGACCCTGAGGTGGGTACTGAACCTTCAGCACTGGAGGTTTGGGGCCACAAAGCTAAACAATATACCACCATTTCGACCTATTGGACCTCTGATCTGAAAACCACATCAAACCCTGAGGCCCAAAACAACAGAGGAGAACCAAACCAAACTAGGAACCTAAAGTGTGATGACCAGAACAAACGGGGTTAAGTAAACTGCTAAGCCAAAATTTAAAACCAAACCAACCAGAAGTCCCAAAACCTGACGATCAAACTAGACCAAACTAAAAGCATGAAGAGTGTCTACAGGATGAGCCATTAACCCCTGGGTAAAGTAAGGGATGGAAAAGGACAGATGGACAGGATGTAGTGCAGCTCTAACAGGATGTACAGAACTGACAGGCGAGTGTTACTGGAGATCTTTGAGGGGAACTCGAGCGAGGAGTGAAATAAACACTATTGCGTCTTATGACTGTGTCCCACTCACTACACACTGTCCTGCAGACTAAAGAATCATGAGGAAGGAATAACTTTACCATCCACAGGCCAGCATCCGGGTCGTTTATCTAAAGAAGGAGAAACAGAAAAAACATCAGGTCACTCTCGTGCATGGAGCAGAAACACCATGGCATGGGTCAGTCAGGCTGGAGTAAAGGTTAATGAGTGTTTGGGTGTAAACCCAATCACACGTGGCATTATCTTAATATTAACTGATCTTTACTTTTATTTTAGCAATGCACATTGTCGGCTCTTCTTGTGTAATGAAACAGAAAGGAAAAACTGGGAAAATTAATTAATCAATTAATTAATCAATTAATTAAGACATTTTTATCCCATTCAGATTTAAACATAAAAATAAAATAGCAGTTTATTTCATCAGTCATGCCATGAATCATTGAAATGTGTGTGTGTGTGTGTGTAAGTGAGATTATATAAAGTCCACTCGCCTGTACATAAGCTGCTAAAGAGAAAAACCCCGACATTATAAAGTTACAAATTCTCCATAAAGTCAGATTAAACTGCACAATCTTCTTATTCGCCATTTCACAAAATCCATAAGATAAACACAAACATATAAAAGACTTTAGGATGATCTGATCTAACTGTCAGACCGTCAACACGCGCAGACTGAAGTCCCTGACCCTGAGACTGTTACCGTAAAGACTCGAATAGACCCGAAACTCCAGCGCACAGAAATAAACACACTCCTCTGTAACAAAGCAGCAGATTTATCCGCTTTATTCCAGATTTTCATGACTTTTAATAACGTCCAAATCATCGAGATTTAAGGATCATTTTCGAGCAGTTTTTTTTTTTATTCCCAGGGAGAAACAGGAAGTGACCCCGGACAATAACCTCCCTAAGAACTATGGGATATGTAGTCTAAAACCGTACAGTAAATATCTGTAATTACGGGGTTCCTGTAATTAATTAATTAATTAATTAAATGATTGATTAATTGATTAAATGCATCAGCTTATTAGGGAATACCATATTATACCTTTTTCATAGAAATAGCGAATATGTATTTGTTTTAATATTTTATATATGACTTGTTCATATCCAGTATTAAATGTAAACAACACATAGCTATAATGTTTTACTGATTTCTATTAATCAACATAGCTTGTGGATATATCTTTCACATCTAATTTGGAGTGATCATTTTTTAAATTATTTTATTTATTTGTAGTATTGTAGTGTGATGGTGTGTACATTAGATGTCACTGTGAGCTAAAGTCTGTAAAACACTGCAGTGGGATAATAATTATTAAAGCTATTTGTTTTATCATTTAAATGAGTTATTATGAAACTTTTGATTTGTGGCATGCTTTTCCATCTTTAAATAATGTTATTGGTAAATTAGACAAATTAAATGTTTATGTACTATACATTAATTTTCTTTTTGTTTGTTTATTTTTTTTTTTTACTTCTGCCACTTGCATTGCATTAAAATATTAAACCGAACAGTAAGTAAACTTTTACATACAGTTTGGTGTGAATTGTCCAAATATAATATATTCTTTGTAGTACAATGTCTATAGTGCTGTCTCTATGTTGTCTCTGTGTTGTCTCTCTAGTATTTATCTATTTTATAGCCTTTATAGTGCTGTCACTATAGTACTGTCTTTATCTTATAGTCTCTATGGTGTTGTCTCTAAAGTGCTGTCTCTATCTTATAGTCTCTATAGTGCTATATCTATTTTATAATGTCTATAGTACTGTCTCTATTGTATAGTCTCTATAGTTCCAGCTCTATAATGTTGAAATTTATTTTATATAATATATAATATATAGTCTCTTTAGTGCTGTCTCTATAGTACTTTCTCTGTTGTATAGTCTCTAAAGTGCTGTGTCTATCTTTCTATAGTGCAGCAGTGGAACCTTACTTTATCACGAGCATAATTCGTAGAAGTGGGCTTGTATTTCAAAACACTCATAAACCAAAGCAAAATTTTCTATAAAAAATAATGGAAACTCTAATTATTTGTTCCACAGCCCAAAAAATAAATACATAAAAATAATTAGCAAAAAATATAAAGTAAAATAAAACAAATTAACCTGAACTTTAAAATCACGTGACGCTCGGCGTCAAAACAAGAAGCGCATGCTATTCTGTAATCATCAAACAAGACTTGTTCGTTTTTTTAGAATTAAAATTGATTTAAAATCTTTGCTCGTCTGTAAAATCTTCACTCACAAACTGTGTTACTCGCAATTCGAGGTTTCACTGTATATCTATTTTACAGTCTCTATAACGATGTTTCTGTCTTATAGTCTCTACAGTGCTGTCTCTATAGTGCTGTCTATATTTTATAGATAGATAGCCTCTATTGTATAGTCTCTAAAATGCTATCTCTTTAGTGGAGTCTTTGTAGGGGATTATCTGTCACAGAGTCCCTATATACTACAGTATATATAATTTGCACTGTTGAAAGATGTCATTGTACTAGGCAATGTCTATACAGATCTATCTATCTATCTATCTATAGTACACTCCATATAATGCCCTCTCTGTAGCACTGAACAGTCTGTATAAAACAGTCTTTATACTAGAGAGAACTCTATAATACACTCTCTATATAACACACACTCTCTATAACACACCAATTATAACACTTCCTATAACACTCTCAATACACACTCTCTATAACACATTCACTAAAACACACTTTCTCCATAACAGACTCTCTCTAACACACTCCCAATAACACTCTTAATATAATACACAGTCCCTAAAAGACTGTCTATAGTGTACACTTCTCTATAGTCAGTATGTGTGATTGAGGACGATCCCGATGTGTGTGTGTGTGCTGCAGCCCGGCGTTTTCCGGGGTGGTGTGTGTGTGTGTGTGTGTGTGTGGTTGGTGTAGGAGGCGCAGTGGAGGAGGAGGAGGAGGTGGAGGCGGCTGAGGCTGAGCTCGGCCCGATGATGGCGACTCCCAGCGCGAACAGCAGCTCCTCCGCCACCCCGCCGCCGCCTCACTCCGCCCTGAGCAGCGGCCGCCCCGCCGCCTCCCTGCAGCCCCACCACGGACAGCACATCAGCGCCATGAGCAGCATGCAGGGTAAGGGGAAGGAGAAGGAGAGCAGGGCGGCAGGACGGAGCTGTCAGGCGCCATGTCTCTCTCTCTCTCCGTCTGTCTGTCTCTCTCTCTTCCGGTCTGTCTCTCGGTTAGCAGTGAGACGTTAGCCGGGTTCAGCTCTGATGATCGACACCAGTAAACACAGTCGTGTTGATATTTATTTATATATATCTCTGTATTAGACACGACATGATGCGGTGTTTCCTCGAGCGCTAGCACTGAAGCTACACCTGTTAAACTAACGGTTAGCGCGAGCGGCTAGCGCTGTTTAACCTGCTTCATCAACCCGCGAGACTCACTAACTAACCTAGGGACTGGTTACTACACTAACCAGGTCGGGTAGAATCAGAACCACAGCGCGCGCTGATGGCGCCATATCGTTCAGTCTATAACCGGGTCATTCTGTCCGTTTAAATGTGTCCGCAGTGACCGTTAATAACGACATTTCTGTTCCTGTTTCTTCCTCATTATTACTATTATTATTATTGTTCCAGCAGCCAATCAGAGACAGGCCTGAGTTATCATTAAGCGTTCTGATTGGTTAACAGCGGCAGGTTAGTTTAAATTAAAATAAAAAGGAGGCGGGGCTTAGCACACCCACGCTGAGAAGTATCGTTAAGTAGTTCAGGGATCTTCGTCAAAAGAACCCTGAGTAACGATGTTCTGTAAGTGTGATGAGTTACTGTACACACGCCGGGAAAGTGTCGTAAACATGTTCCGGCATAAATACTTTAAGAATTACAGTAACTGGTTTAAACTGGTACAATAATTAATACTTAACAATTTTTAACTGTTTTAAGCATCGTAAATACATAGTATCGTAAATACATTGAGGGTTATTTTTAGGGATGCACCGAAATTTCGGCCGCCGAAAATTTTCGGCTGAAATAGCATTATCGGTTTCGGCCGAAACGTAAGAAAGCGCCGAAAATAAAAGCCGAAATTGTCGCCACGCCTCTCCCATCCTCCCGTTCGCGCTGTCATTACGCATCAAACACGGAGTATGTCGGCGGTTTGGAAGCACTTCAAAGTTTCAGATGAGGACAGCAAAGTTGCAATATGCAACATTTGCTCTGCAAAAGTTTCAAGAGGGGGTCACGTGCTAAAGCACGTGACATAACAGAGAAAGTAATGGAATTCATTGCTTTAGATGACCAGCCGTTTTCAGTCGTGGAGGACATCGGATTTCGTAGGCTAATACACCACTGATTTTATTCAGTGCAGTATGTTCTTCATGAGAAGAGGAACTGTGTCTTCAGCCAGAAAACTGAAAAACTTTTGTTCATAAAGATAAACCTGCTTCTTTTGCTTAAATTAAAAGCAGACCAATTTAGTGTGTATAGTTATGTTGTTTACAGTAAGAGGTTGGATTTATTTATTTTTCTTCTGTTTGTGCACTGTTGTTTGGTACAGTAATTTAGCAGCTAGCATTTTTTTTGCACAATTTTGTTACAGAAAGAAATTTTATTTAGTTTTGTTATTGTTAAACAGCCTTATTACTGTTATTTATTATCAATAAAAGTTTGATTGCTAAATTAATTTGTAGTTTCTTTAATACAAACAAAAAGAAAATATTTTAAACATGTTTTTTAATGAAGCCATTTTCGGTTTCGGTATCGGTTTTCGGCCAAGTGCATCCAAAAATTTTGGTTTCGTTTTCGGCCCAGAATTTTCATTTCGGTGCATCCCTAGTTATTTTAATTCATCAAGAATTATCGCGAATCGGTCGAGTGTAATGACGCGAAGAGTTACCGTAAATACGTCAAGCATAGCCATAAATCTGTTATCATGAATAATTTAAGAATTATGGTCAATTAGTTAAGAATCATCGTTCATCAAAACATCAAAAGTTTCATTAATATGTCAAGAGTTATTGTAAATAATTAGAAAATTATAGTAAATTAGTTAAGAATTATTGTAAGTGCGTCAAGCATCATCAAAAATTTATCAAGAGATATCGTAAATAACTCAAGAATTATAGTACACTATTTAAGAATTATCGTAAATTCGTCACGAGTTATGTAAATACGTCAGGTTATCGTAAAATCATCAAGAATTAGCATCAGTGTGTTAAAATCTATCATAAATACGAGGTATAGTAAATGTGTCAAGAGTTATTGTAAATATGGAGTCAAGAATTATTGTAAATTTTTCGAGAATTATCGTAATACTTATCTTAAAAAATTATCCTAAATTTATCAGTTGTTATTGTAAATTAGTTAAGCGTTATCATCTGTGCATCAAGATTGATCATAAATATGTTGTGTCATAGTAAATCTTTCAAGAATTATCATAAGTTTGTCAAAAAATATCTTAAATTTGTCAAGAATTATCATAAACCATGTCATTATGATCTCGAATACGTGAAGCATAATCGTAAATACATCAATAAAATTCAGTAATACATTAAAGATTATCGTATAATGTCGGAAAAATTGATTATTTATCAAATATTATGACATAAAAGTCATAAAATTGTTGTATATTACTTTAAGAATTAGCATAAATGCTTAAAGAATTATTGTCAATACATCATTAATGATCTTAAATATGTCAAGAATTATCTCAAATACTCAAATAATGACAGTAAACTCTAATTGTAGGTATTTTTTTAAATATTAGTATTGTAATTATATTAAGAATTAATGTAATTAAGCAAAATGATTGTAAACAAATCAAGAATTGTCGCATGCACCTTAATCCTGGATTATCCTGCATTCATCGAGATAAATATTGAACTCCACAGAGAGTGAGCTTAAGTGTGTCGGGAATTATTACACGTCTCTTAAGAATGATTGTAAGTAAGCACAGAATGAATGTTAAAGAGTTTTTGATTTTCTGATTTGACCTTTGAACCCAAACATTTTTTATTTCTCCTGTGACACTTTTTTCCTTCTCGCCTTTGATCCCTAACGCCCCGCATGGCCTGTTTGACGCTGAACCATGGTGAGACCCTGCAGAATCTCTCTCTCTCTCTCACACACACACACACACACACATCATCTCTTCCTGTGTCATTTTATATTCAGATTCATATTGTTTTTGTTTGTTCTTTATACCCCATGTGCATGCATTTCCTGTGTGTGTGTGTGTGTGTGTGTGTGTGTGTGTGTGTGTGTGTTTTACAATTAGAATACGAGTGAGTCATGTTCATTGTTGTCTGTGTGTTGATGGAGGAGTGTGAGCATTTCCGGGGAACATTTTATGGATAAACCTAAAGTATTTTAAACACTTTATCACACACACACACACACACACACACACGGACATACTCCGTTAAGCTTGTCTCGTTGGCGCAAACTTCGCTAGAACTATATAAACATGCTGTAATCTCTACATTGCATTTTTCTTGTGTGTGTGTGTGTGTGTGTGTGTGTGTGTGTTTGTGTGTCGTTGTTGTTGTTTTTCCCGTCAGCAGGATTTCAGATTAACCTGTCTGGAGCTGCCCAAAGTAAGCCCCTCCCACTTTGTCTCTGTCTCCTCGCGGCTGATGTTCTGGCGCTCTGCTAATAACGGCCGGGAGATGAGCTCAGGGTCTGTGTGTATGCTGTGTGTGTGTGTATGGGGTGTGTATGGGGTGTGTGGGGTATTTGGTGATGGTGATGTTGCTACTGGTGGTGGTGGTGGTAAATCACACAGCAGGTGCTGATTCATCTGTTGGCATTGACTCCGCCCACATTATTATAATTTTTTTAGTTTTTTGCACAAGGCATCATATTTTTTTCAGGTGAAATGTTGTTCCCTGAATCCCTGCAGAATATTGTTATAGGTACCGCTAGTATAGATAGTACCGATAACAAAGTCTGCTTTTGAATTGTATTGGAAAAATATTTTCTACTTGACTTCAGTTAGATTATGCTGATAACCACGCCCACTCTCTCTCTTAGCCCCACCCCATACACTTATTTACTATTAACTATTATAGTGATTGTTATTGGAATTTATAAGCACCATAATATTTTATTTATTTTTGTGTAAATAATTGGATACGTTTCTGAGTAGGGCTGACATGACATGCATATTCTGATCACAATATACTTTTCTCAGATTTCACACAGATCGTTATATAAAAAATATTAAACTCTGGCTTATTGTTTACATTTTGTACTAAATCTTTAATGAGAAGTGCATCTTGAAAACAGATTCCCCGATTTATATATCGAGAACGTGGTCTGATAATACAGTATGTATATGACAGATAATTTAAAGATACATCTCACACACACACACTCACACACACACACACACACACACACACACAATAACTACTGGGTCCACCCCAGATTCAAAGCACAGATCGATTATAGAGTACAGAGTCAATCATTACCTTGTGATCTGAAATCGTATCATCACACAGTCTGGAAGCCTGAGGTTAAAAAAAAAATGTAAATACTTCCACAATTACCGTAAATCCGTCAAGAGTTATCTGTTTTGTTTGTTTTTTTGTCAAGAATCATCATAAATTTAGAAATTATCATAAATTGTCAAGTGTTATCGTAAATCCATTAAGAATTATTGTAAATTCATCAAAAAAATATCATAAATTTGTCAAAAATCCTTGTAAATTCAGGAATTATCATAAATTATCAGGATTAGTGTAAATTCATCAAGAAATATTGTAAATACATCAAGTTATTGTAAATTTGTCAAGAATTATCATGAATTTGACAAGCAGTATAATAAATGCATTAGCAATTATTATAAATTCATTAAGAAATATTGTACATTTATAAACCATTGTAAATTCGTCAAAAACTATCATAAATTTGTCAAGAAATAAAGTAAATTTATCAAGACTTATCTTAAATTAGTCAAGAATCATCGTAAATTCAGGAATTATCATGAATTATCAAGAATTATTGAAAATGCAGGACTTATTTTATGCTTTTCAAGAGTTTTTCATAAATTTGTCAAGACATATTAAAAATACATCAAGTAAATACATCAAGTTATTGTGAATTCGTCAAGAACTATCATAAATTTGACGAAGTATCGTAAGTGTATCAAATTGTTTTATAAATTCATCAAGAATTATTGTTAATTCAAGAATTATAATAAATACTTTAGGAATTATTGAAAACACTACACAATCTTACATAATCTTTTTAAATTAAAGTGTGAATAATTAGTGTAATTTATTGAGTAGGTCTAGGTGATTTAACCTGATGTAAGAGAGTACAAATTCATATCGTATCACAACACAGCAGTGTCAGAACTATCGTCAAATATTGAATCATTGTCTTGTGACCTAAAATTGTTTAATCTCCTCTGAAGCCTGAGGTAAATCCTGAAGTAAATCCAAGGCAAATCTTAACATAAATCCTGAGGTAAATCCTGCGGTTAATCCTAAAGTTAATCCTAAATTAAATCCTAAGGTAAATCCTGAGGTAAATTCTGAGGTAAATCATAAGTTAAATCCTGAGGTAAATCCTGAGGTAAATCCTGAGGTAAATCTCGACATTAATCCTAAGGTAAATCCTGAGGTAAATTCTGAGGTAAATCCTAAATTAAATCCTGAGGTAAATCCTAAGGTAAATCCTAAATTAAATCCTGAGGTGAATCCCGACATTAATCCCGACATTAATCCTGAGGTAAATCCTGAGGTTAATCCTGCGGTTAATCCTGAGGTAATTCCTGCTGTAAATTCTGAGGTAAATTCTAAATTAAATCCTGAGGTAAATCCTAAGGTAAATCCTGAGGTAAATCCTAAATTAAATCCTGAGGTAAATCCTAAGGTAAATCCTGAAATAAATCCTAAGGTAAATCCTGAGGTAAATCCTAAGGTAAATCCTGAGGTAAATCTCGATATTAATCCTAAGGTAAATCCTAAATTAAATCCTGAGGTAAATCCTGAGGTAAATCCTAAATTAAACCCTGAGGTAAATTCTGAGGTAAATCCTGAGGAAAATCCTAAGTTACATCCTGAGGTAAATTCTGAGGTAAATCCTAAGGAAAGTCCTAAGTTAAATCCTGAGGTAAACCCTAAGTTAAATCCTGAGGTAAACCCTAAGTTAAATCCTGAGGTAAATCCTGAGGTAAATCTCGACATTAATCCTAAGGTAAATCCTAAGGTAAATCCTAAGGTAAATCCTGAGGTAAACCCTGAGGTAAACCCTGAGGTATATCCTGAGGTAAACCCTGAGGTAAATTCTGAGGTAAATCCTAAGTTAAATCCTAAGTTAAATCCTGAGGTAAATCCCCTCCCAGTTTAATTCAGTACCTTTGCACCACACTACCCCCCTCCCCTCCCCGAACTTTCAAAGTGATGATCCACACTAGCGGTGCTGTTCATGTTTAATATTGTACTGGATCATTAGGATCGATAACCAGCACAAGCTTCATCACAGCAGGAGATCACTCGTGTAAGTGATCTTGTGTTTTTAACCTGGAATCGAACCAAGAATCGCACGAGTGACTGAAAGGGTTAACACGTGATGCTCTGGCTCTTTCACGCGGTCCTGTTGCGCGATTCCTTTCTTTACTAACCGAGCAGCACCTCTGGGATTGTTGTGTCTTGTTTTGTCTCTCCTGCTCTTTCTTTCGGGTTGTGTTGTGTCTTGTTTGTTGGAGCTGAGCCCCTCTGGCATGGGCCGTGCTGAAACGTGTCGGGGCAGGGAACTGAACGCGTTTCTCGTCGGAATCACATTCTTGTGGTTTCTTCAGGAGGGGAAGAGGAAAACAAAAGCACATTCTTTTACTCAGAGGCGGAGAGGTTCTGCCTGCTAGGGGTTTTATCCAGCACTCTGGAGGCTCTCATGTTTTATTAGATCAGAGTTTATATTGTTAGAATGTGTGAAACAATGTTTATTTAGGTGAACGCAAGTACAATGACTTGTTACAAAACACAAAGGACGTATGATCAGTTTCCCCACCGTAAATAAGTGAGCTGCTTTAGGACTTCTGTTACTTTTCATCTGTTTTATTGATTCAGAAAGTTATGGGGTGTAGATTTTTTTTTACTTCTTCAGCAAGCCTGTTGCTTGACATATGCATAGTTAGGGACAAGAAAGGCGGGACTTAACCTACTCCCAATTAACCAATGGCATACATGATCCCGTGATGTCGTCCATATTGTCTAGCAGACACTGGCCTTCCTCAGGGCTGAGTAGTGTGACAGTGTAACACAGATTTCATGGTCTAATGAGATATTGAGGGGACCGCAGTTAACATAACCATAAACTCTGATTAGACTAAGCACTAATTAGATACTGAGAAAATACTTATTGGACACCAAACACCAACTGGACACTGATCAGACACTGGAGACGGACTGGACATTGATCTGGCCCTGATTTGACACTGTTTAGACACTGATTGGACTCTGACACAGACACTGTATCTGGAAATTGATTGGAGTCTGTTTGGAGACTGGACACTGTTTGGAGACTGACTGGACAATGATTAGACACTTTTGGCACTGTTTGAAGACTGTTTGAAGACCGATCGGACACTATTTAGTCACTTGATACTGTAATTGAACATTAGACAGAGACATTGTATTTGGACTCTGATAAGAGAGTATTTGGAGACTGATTAGAGACTGTTTGGACAGTTAATGGACACTGGTTGGACACTTTGGTCGCTCTTTGGGGACTGTTTGGACATGACAATGGTTTAAGTTTGTTAAGACAGTGAATGGACACTGATTGGACACTTTTGGCACTGTTTGGAGACTGTGTAAAGACTGATTGGAGACTGTTTGGACACTAATTGGGACTGTCTAAACACTGAGTTGATTTAATCAGATGCAGAGCTCTAAACTGCCCCACTTCTTCTGGCTGTCTCTGTAACCATGTCGGGGACCAGTGCATGTGTATATTTAATTACCATTCCAATGTCCTTGATCTGGACCTCACACTGTTCCTCACAGGTAAGTCTGGAATCACGAGCTCGGGGGTTGACTTTTGGGGTGAGAAGACAGGAATGTGGACGCTTGAGGGAGGCCATTGCATGCCAGATCCTAGTTTTATCATCTCCAACCTCCAGTCTGGTGTGTGTGTGTGTGTGTGTGTGTGTCACTCTAGCTCTCAGGTGTGCATGATTTCCCTGAACATCTGTGGATGTGATCAAATCTTTCAAATCTCATCACTCAGACTGTGGAACAACATCCGTACTGTCTTGTGTGTGTGTGTGTGTGTGTTTGTGTGTGTAATGTTCCTGTGCTCCCTCTCTGTCAGGTAAACGTAAAGTACTGAAGTTAGACTTCGCCAATCCGCCAATCAAATCAGCCACCAGGTTCAACCTCAGCACCGCGGGTCCGCCCTTCCAGAACCCTCACATGTGAGTACTGCTTCTCCACAGCCTGCTCGCTCTAGAACCCACTGAGTATCTGATGTGATGTGTATACAGATGTTTAGGTACAGGTTTGTGTCAGTGCAGCTGTTTTAGATCTTCTTTTAGTGGTCTGTATGATGTTACTCTGGAACTGGCACTGGCAATAATACAGATGTTATATAACTCTTGTTAACAAGCTCTTATGTTAATGAAGTAAAACTAATTTAGAACCACTTCATGTGTGTGTGTGTGTGTGTGTGTGTGTGTGTTTAGAGAACGTTTGCGCACACACAGTATTGAATCTTCAGGAAAATTAAAGATTTCTCCGGAGCAGCATTATGACTTCACAGCGGAGGACCTGAAGGACCTGGGGGAGATCGGCCGAGGAGCGTACGGCTCTGTCAACAAGATGGCGTACAAACCCATCGGTCAGATCATGGCTGTAAAGGTAACAGACCACACCCCTTTCACTGAGACTGACAGATACATGGGCCACGCCCCTTTTACTGAGACAGATAGATATAGAGTCCACAGCTCCCTTATTTTGACTGACAAACAGGCCACTTCTGTGACTAAAATATAAACAGACCCCACCCCCTTTACTGAGACACACAGGCCACACCTCTTCACTGTGACTGAAATATACACAGACTCCGCCCCTTTACTGAGACACACCGGCCACACCCCTTTACTGTAACTTGTAGATACAGTGGTCATGCCCCCTTCACTGAAATTGACAGATACATGGGCCATGCCCCCTTCATTTCACAGAGGGCCACACCTGAGACTGACACGCAGGGCACGCCTCCTTCATTTGACACTGATGAATACACAGGCCACACCTCCTTTACAGAGATACACAGGCCACACCCACTTCGAAGAGCTCGACCTACCACGCCTCCTTCACTCAGACTGACGCACAGGATATCCACATGTATATTATGGTACATGGTGTTAAGTGTTGTATATTTTTTGATGTTTATGTGTGTGTGTGGGGCAGAGGATCAGGTCGACAGTGGATGAGAAGGAGCAGAAGCAGTTGCTGATGGACCTGGACGTGGTGATGAGGAGCAGTGACTGTCCCTACATCGTCCAGTTCTACGGAGCGCTCTTCAGAGAGGTGTGTCACACACTTGCATCAAAACTCACACCACATCATGGTTAAACACGCACTCACACTTGTATCTGTGCGTGTGTGTATGTGTGTGTTTCAGGGCGACTGTTGGATCTGCATGGAGCTCATGTCTACCTCTTTCGACAAATTCTATAAGTTTGTATATTCCACGTTGGAGGATGTGATCCCCGAGGAGATCCTGGGCAAAATTACACTAGTGGTGAGTCCTCTCCCTGTCCTCCAGCTTTCTGCCTATGTATGTGTGTGTGTGTATCGGAGATACGAGCGCTCACGTGCACTCTCCCCTTGGTGTTTATTACAGACTGTGAAAGCACTTAACCACTTAAAAGAAAACTTGAAAATAATTCACAGAGGTAAGCGCTCTCCTCTCCTTCCTGTATCACCTTCCTCTCTCCATTTCCTCTCATAATCTAGTCCTGCTCGTTAGGGGGCGGGGCTACATGTGCTCTGTGATGAGATATATATATAAATATATATATATGTATATATAATTTATTAGTTAGTGATGTAGTGATGTTGTTAAATATATGCTTTTAACCCATTCTATTTTAGATGTAAATTCTTAGTGATGTCATTAAATAAGTTGTTTAGAATAACTCACTATGTACTTAGTGTACGTTTGGTTTAATCATGTCGCATATGCAAATTATTAGTGACGTCACTAAATAAACATTGTGGTGTCAACCAATCGTCATGCATGTGCTCATTAATACTTAAGAAAGATGAATAAATCAAACATGTAAATCAAAGCTGAGTTTTAAAGCCGAGTTTCCTCCTGTAGTTACTCAGCTGTGTGTTTAAAGGGGTACAGAAGGAGAAATGATGCATCAGTGTAGTGTGACTGACTATGTATGTGTGTGTCTGTGCAGACATTAAGCCATCGAACATTCTGTTGGACCGCAGCGGGAACATTAAGCTGTGTGACTTCGGGATCAGCGGGCAGCTGGTGGACTCCATCGCCAAGACGCGGGACGCAGGCTGCAGGCCGTACATGGCAGTACGCTCCATCCATTACACTACTGTTTCTGTGTGTGTGAGAGAGAGAGTGTGTGTGTGTGTTTAAGTGTGTGTGTGTTTGAGTGTGTGAGTGTGCGAGTGTAAGTGTGCGAGTGTGAGTGTGTGTGAGTGTGAGTGCGCATTTAGCATTCTCATGGTATTACTGATGTCATCTGCTATATTTAGCAGGTAGATGATGTCATCCTGAATGCTTCCTGTTTACATCACCTGTCTCTCTCTCTCTCTCTCTCTCTGTCTCCTGTCTGTCTCTCTCTCAGCCAGAGAGAATAGACCCCAGTGCGTCCAGACACGGTTATGATGTACGCTCAGACGTCTGGAGTTTGGGAATCACACTGGTACGAGGCTTTTTAACTCTCCCTCTCTGTCTCTCTCTCTTTGTGTAATGTATTGTGTAATAATATGCTTGTGTGTATATGTGCTTGTGTGTGTGTGTGTGTGTCAGTACGAGCTGGCTACCGGGCGGTTTCCGTACCCGAAGTGGAACAGTGTGTTTGATCAGCTCACGCAGGTGGTAAAGGGAGATCCTCCACAACTCAGCAACTCAGAGGAAAGACAGTTCTCACCCAAGTTCATCAACTTCGTCAACTTGTGGTACACACACACACACACGTGCACAGAATAAAGCTACAGTAACTCTCCTGCCTAAGTGTGTGTACCCCCTTTTTGATCATGAGTCATGTAACTTGCTCAGACTTCCCCTTAGACTAGAGTTTTATTAACAGAAACCATCCTCCATCATAACGTCACCTCAGATGAACATCACCACATCTCCTGGGTTTCAGAGCTCACAGGTCGTGTACAGGGGTTTAGGAGAAGTTCGTCCAGAACCTTAGAGGCTCAAAACCAGCAGGTGGTGACACAGGAGTTACACAGTGACATTACCGAGAGCACGACGTTACTCTAGAGTCCTCAAATCTAATATTCAAATGTCTGGAGCAAGCGAGCGCTAATAAACAAATTACTTTTATTTTATTAAACTTTCTTATAACTTAGAAGCGATGTTTGCACTAGATGGCGCTGTTTGCCTGCAAATTGCTGCTTGTGAACTTGAACAGCTCCGACTTTTAACAATACAATTAAATAAATTAATCAAAGGAGAGAAATCTTCATTGACTGATTTTTGTGCCGAAACTAATAAAAATACAGGTCGTCCCTGACTTATGAACAAGTTCCATTCTGGGAGCGCATTTGTAAGTCAGGTTTGTTCTTAAGTCCAGCTTGTTCTTTACCGTATAAGGTAAAACTTATACGCCTTTGACAAGAATATACAGTATAAAATGCAAAGTAAACCTATAATCAGGAGCGAGCCCAGGAGTGTTTTGGTGAGAATTTCGACATTAATTTTTTGGCATCGAAGCGTTATTTATATCTCACCTGAAGATCTTCTTGTTGCTTAGCAACAGTTAAACTTTTTTTGCCTTCCAGCCTTACGAAGGACGAGTCGAAAAGGCCAAAGTACCGGGAACTTCTGGTGAGTTTTTTACGACTAAGCGTGTGTGTGTGTGTGTGTGTGTGTGTGGGGTGATCTTACCGCAGTGTCTCTGTTGCTGTGTGTCGAACAGAAACACCCGTTCATCCTGATGTACGAGGAGCGCTCTGTGGACGTGGCCAGTTACGTGTGCAGGATCCTCGAGCAGATGCCTGTGTCCCCCAGCTCGCCCATGCACGTGGACTGATCTTAAACACACACTCACACACACACGTGATACACGTGGAGGACAAACACACAAACACTTGCACGCTTTCATGTAATACATGCGCTTCGTCACAGAACCCTGCAGTGTTCCTCGGAAAAACACGGAGTCAGCCATCCTCAGGGACTGAAACTGTCCCACTGTCTGTCTGTCTGTCTGTCTCACTGTCTCACCTCACAGCACCGCGCCGATGTGCGCTCGAGGACCCCTCATCTCTGAACATACTGTATATACACCCTGCTGCTCTCTCTCTCTGTATGTGTGTGTGTGTGTGTGTGTGTGTGAGGAGGTTTAGAGAGCGGCCGTACGGACGCCGCTGGTTTCATCGGCTCTCTGCCTGACGATGGCTCGACCCCAAATGCACCCCTCCCTCACTCTCTGTACAAAGCGCACTATCGAGGGTGTTTAGCCACGCCCCCTGCACCCTGTTTAGTGCCCTGTTTTTGTATTTGGGATTCAGCCCGTGATTGTGTCCTTGATCTGAATAATGATCCATGTCCTGATTATATAAAATGAATAAACTGGAAATTTACTCTCGTGTCTTGTGTGTGTGAGAGAGAGAGAGCGAGAGAGTGTGTGAGTGAGACTCATTTCTTCACATTGACAAGGTACGATTATTTAATACTAATAATTAATTTTATACTTAACCACACACACACACACACACACACACACAGTGACCCACGGTGTCCCAAAGCCTTAGAGAAGTTTCTGTAACCCTTTCCAGATCGATAGATGTCAATTACTTTGTTTCTCATCAGTTTTCTTAAGATTATAACATGATGTCTTGCTTTTTGAGATCTTTCAGCATGCTTCACCTCGTCAATAATGAATGAAATCATCATTTAAAAAATTTGTATTCACTCAGGTTGACTTTGTGTAAGTTTAAACTGTGTTTGATGATCTCAATCATTTAAAAAAATCTGACTAAAAGATTAGATCAGTGGATCATTCCGGAGACACACAGCCAGGAATCTTGAAATCTCTTTCCACTGTTAACAGAGTCATAAAGAATATCATTTATAATTTAAAGAAAAAGAAGTAAGACATCAGCGCAGTGACGAGCTGGGACTTCTGAAAGACATCGTCATGCTCTTTGAATGTCTGTTAAGAAACATCCATCTCATCTTCTTCTTCAGTGTGAGTGTGTGGTTGTAAAATTATTTATCAACAGTCAACAGTCATGAATAGAAAATGCCGTCTGTGAGGGAGTTCCAAGGTGAGAGCCACTGCTGAACAAAAAGAACACAAAGGCTCATCTCACATTTGCCAAAAAGACTTTTGGGTAAATATTCTGTGGACTGATGAGACAAAAGATTGAACTTTTTGAAAGGTGTGTGTCCTGTTACATCTGGTGTAAAACTAACACAGTGTTTCATAAAAAGAACATCATACCAACAGTCACACATGATGGTGGTAGTGTGAAGGTCTGGGGAAGTGATGGAACCCTGAATTCTGCGCTCTACCAGAGAATCCTAAAGGAGAATGTCTCCAGGGGTCAAGTGTAGCTCAGTGGTTTAGACATTGGACTACTGATCAGAAGGTTCCTAAAACCTGCACCAAAAACTACCATTGATTGCCCTCGAACTGCTCAGAGACGCTCTGGATAAGGGCGTCTACCAAATGCCATAAATGTAAATTTATTCCAGACATGCTTAGAGATGTCTCTGACATCCTAGAAAACCATCACTGTAACAGTTTGGACTTCCTAACTGGGGTTTAAATATCTCTACTGCGCTCTAGAGTAGCCATGATGAACCGTCAGCCTGCTGCAACACCGCAACCTATTTTCAGCCATGATGTTCTGTCTGTGATTGTTATTTATGATCAATGCACCTTAGAGGAAGTATGTGGTTTGATAAATAAAGGGGCATGGCTGATGGCCTGAAGCTGTGTGGTGCCCTGGGGAATTCTCTACAGGTTTGACAGCATGCTGCAGGTTGTGACGTCGAAGCTCTCGCACTCCCTCATCTAAATGTGGAATGATGTTTACAGTGCGTCTTCAGTCGGGACACCACCGTAGTGCTTACGTCGAATCACCAGGGATCCCCGATACGATATTATCACAACACATAGGTGCCGGTTCGATTCATATCGTAATTATATAAGTATCAAAATATATTTTTTAAACTTAGCAAATAATTTGCTCCTACCACACAGGATGCTGTGAACAGTTTACAGTGCACCACCTGTAGGATTATAGAGAAACTGCATCATATCACCACCATAAATTTATGTATTTTGCAGTCAGTGTGGTGACACACAAATGAATCACGACACATCGTTTAATTGATCACCCCCACCCCTATCTTTAATTATTACTCCACTGTGGGCGTATCCCAACCCCACGCTATCAACTAATTACTGCACCACACACTATTGCACTATAAAGGGGATAAATTATCCACTCAATGGCTGTTTATCTATTTATTTATCCAAAAAGCACTAATTATACCTCATAGTGACTCATTAGGATACTTTTCTCGCCCTACCTGTGTGTGTGTGTGTGTGTGTGTGTGTGTGTGTGTGATGGAGACAGGCTCCAGGCCCCCCGTGACCCTGTGTACAGGATAAAGCGCTATAGACGATGGGTGAGTGAGGTAAACTTCACTTATACCACTTCAGCACTAAAAGCACTAACTTAATGAACTAATCCCAGTAAAACCATTCACTTTATCTTTTCTAATTAATATCTTTTGGTGCAGGTGTTTGTTTACATTAGTGGATTATTTTAATGTAGATTATTAAATCCCAGACATAACTGTTCATAACATCAGGTTTACTCAACATTTAGATTTGACTGATGGTGCAGATTAAACTACAGGTAGAGATCTAAGGACTGCAGAAGATTCATTATAGTCTGTCTAGACAGTTTTGTGATGCTGCGACAAAATCTGACTGGACAGACATACAGAAATACAGACAGAGAGACAGAATGTTTTGGAACTGGTTTATGGTCCTCCAATGCATGAAATTCTGACCCAATGGATGGAGTTCTGACCCAATGTACAGACAAAACATTTATTTTATTTAAATGGATTAAAAAACAGCAAAACAAAAACTGGCTAATATACTCTTTGAAGGAGCCTGATCTTTTTATTATCTACATCTAGTGCGACATCTAGTGGTCAAATCAACAACTTCATCAGGAGATTGGAGAAAATGTATAAAAGTAAAGTCAGAACTATTGATATTATCATTATAGGTCATATATTAAAGTATTACCTGAAACATATGGTGTATGGAAGGTCAAGTCATAGTGCTTGGGCTCTAAAAAGTGTAGAGCTGCGTTCCATTCCGAGGGTGCTCCCTACTCCCTGCTCCCTTTGCAGTGGATGACGGTGAAGGGAACTTTCCTCAACAAAACTCCACCATTCTGCAGAGTCATCAGCACTGACGTCACTTCCTCCATTTGTTACCATGGTAACAGAAGCCCCTCGGATACCTGTCGCTGCTGCTGGGGAAATTTCACACTACAGACATTAAATACTGAATATTTATTGGAAAAAAAACTGATACCATTATAAAACCTATACTACTGAAACGTGTATGACTTGTAAAGAAGTTATTGATTAATAATAAGAATTGGTTGAAGATGTACAGAGATTTATTTTCCACAAATTAATAGCCCATATAATACTAAATAATTCTTGATTAAATAAAAATTATTGTATTCTATTAAAACGATGTCGTCCTCGATAATAATGATAATAAATGTGTAAGACGCAATGACTGATGGGACATTTTTTATTCCCTTTTCCGGTGAAGTGAAGACCTGGTGTTCACTTGTTCCCTACACCGCTCGCACTTCCCTTTGAACTGAACACTTTCATTCCCTGCGGTTTGGAATCACACGTAGCATGGCTGAACACCCTGTGTAGCGCACTTCGTACGGGACTTCAGGTCGTTTGGAACACACCTCTAATAAATCTGTCGCCGGGCTCTGTGACGTCATTGTCAAGCGCCGGAAAAGAAATACCAAATCTGAGAGTCTCGGTCAGGAGTGTGAGGCGTTAGAGAGACTGGGAGAGGTTTAAAACCATAATTAAAGTAAAATTCTAATATTTATTTATTTATTCATGACGCGGTTTATGTAGGGAGTTAATCTGTCCGCCGCAGAGAGAGAGTGTGCGCGTGTATTATGCACGTGGCCTTTCCCCGGTGGTGCAGACAGTTTGCCCGCCGCCTCCCGCTCCCTCCCCGTGTCTGTCCCCGAGTCTGTCCCCCTGTCTCTCTGACCGCGTGCAGCAGTAGATGTGACATGGCCACGGACGCGGTCAGGAACCGGAAGCCCAAGCCTCCCAAGGACACGCTGCGGCACGTGCGCACCAGGGAGATCCGCAAGCACGCGGAGCTGCACGGGCCGTCCACCGTGTACGCGCAGGCGGTGGGCGCGGGGGCGCGCGGCAACGGGGCGTCTCTTTACGTTTTCTCCGAGTACAACCGGTGAGCGGCCGCCCTCCTCTGTGACGTCACACAAGCGGACACTGGGCTTGGTGCTCATGTGAAGGACGGGTTTAAGACGTCTCTGTCCCTGTCTGTCTGTCTCCATGTTTATCCCTGTCCGTCTATGTCTGTCTTTCTCTTTATCCTTGTCTGTCTGTCCATGTCTGTCTCTCTGTCCCTGTCTGTCTGTTTATGTCTGTCTGTCTCTCTGTCTGTCCATGTCTGTCTCTCTGTCCCTGTCTGTCTGTTTGTTTATGCCTGTCTGTCTGTTTATGCCTGTCTGTCTCTCAGTCTGTTTATGTCTCTCTCTCTGTCTATGTCTGTCTGTTTATGTCTGTCCAGTGAGATTTTGTCGCAGCATCACAAAACTGTCTGGACAGAATGTAATGAATCTCCTGCAGTCCTTAGATCTCTGTCTGAAGTTTAATCTGCACCATCAGTGAATCTAAATGTGGAGTAAAAGTGATGTTATGAACAGTTATGT
This sequence comes from Clarias gariepinus, assembly GCF_024256425.1. Classification (NCBI taxonomy): domain Eukaryota; kingdom Metazoa; phylum Chordata; class Actinopteri; order Siluriformes; family Clariidae; genus Clarias; species Clarias gariepinus. The sequence continues at coordinate 3,167,259 of NC_071127.1, forward strand.
GTGGGATTTAATAATCTACTGTAAAATAATCTACTAATGCGCTACTGTCTCAATGTAAACAAACACCTGCACCAATAGATATTCATTAGAAAAGATAAAGTGAATATTTTGACTGGGATTAGTTCATATTTTCACTTTGGCTGAAATAACAGCGCTGAAGTGGTATAAGTGAATTTTAACACGCTGGAGTGGTTTTAAGACAAAACTTCATCTTTATCCTTTTATCTACTTTTTCCATTTCTCATCTGTGATTCACTCTCCGATTACCGAACAGGGAGTGTATTTGTCTGAGCACCAAAGAAGGACAACTTAGTGTAAACAAGGCGTAAGATACTCAACCTTACAGAATGGGATTTCTCTGTATTAATAAGTTAGACAGAGAGTTCTGCTGTACAGAGAGACACACAGACATGTACATGGGCTTCAACCTTTAATAATAATATTATTATTATTGTTATTATTATCACTGATTGCATTAAAGATCAGCAGATTATTATTATATTCAACCTTTTAACTGTTTGTACAAACTCTTTAACCGTCAATGAGGCGGAATAACTCTAGTGTATAAATAAATAAATGAACAGTGCTGGGTTTGTCGTTGTGATGTTTTCCAGATATCTGTTTAACTGTGGAGAGGGAACGCAGAGACTGATGCAAGAGCACAAGTGAGTCCCGTCTGTAGTCTGAGTTCATACGAGGCGATATCAAAAAGTTTATTTATCTATTAATGAAGAATTTTTCTTACGTATGGTTCAGATTGAAAGCTGCTCGTCTGGACAACATTTTCCTGACTCGCATGTGCTGGGACACAGTAGGAGGACTTTCAGGTACAAACACACAAACACACACACACACACACACACACACACACACTCAGAAACGCACTGATCCTTTAATTTGGCGTGTCTAAGTTTGAGATTTGTGTTTTGCAGGAATGATTCTCACACTGAAGGACACCGGAGTCCCAGAGTGTGTCATGTCCGGACCACCGCAGCTGGTGTGTACACGTCCCTGTCTCTTTCTCTCTCTCTCTCTCTCTCTCTCTCTGCATTTCTCTGTTAGAAAAGTTATTTTTTTACTAAATTATTCAATTCTTTAAGGAAATAATTCACTCTGCCTCAAACGAAAGATTAACTAATTTAGATTCTGATTCACTGAATTGAAGAGGGGCGACTATTTCTGGAATAAAAAAAATGATTGACTGATTCAAACTTTGACTCAATGAATTGAAGAGGAGTCACTGTCTCGAAAAGGTAATGTACTGATTCAAATTCCGATTTGATTCCCTGAATTGAAGACGAGTGACTGTCTTAAATAAAATAAAAAGAAATTACTGAACTGAAGAGGAGTAACTATCCTGAAGATAGACGGAATTGAAGAGGTTTCACTTTGCCTTGAATAAATGATTCACTGGCTCGAAATTCTTCTGGCTCGAAGCTTCTTTTAATTTATTTTAAAAGCTTGCGTTATGTTTTTGCGCAATTATTTGTTTGGCGTGACACGTCGCGCTTCCGGATGCAAACCGCCACTAAACACTAACGAAGAAGAAACGCTTGCGTCTAAAAATATCAGCGAGCTAAGAGATGAAGAATCCAGCAAGAGAAAACGACAGAAATTGTCAGTAAAGGCTTATGTTATGCCTGAGCTGTAGATTTAGAAACTTTAAATTCTGAAAGTTAAGTTGCACAACGTATTGTTTTTGTATAATTATTTATCTTGATGTTAATCAAAAATTCATATTATTATTATCAAATATATTATATTGTTATTATTAAATATATTATTACTATTATAATTAATCCTAGGCACGTGACAAATTAATACACGAAAATTACAAATACTCATATAATGTTTATTTTGTGGCACATTTATTTTGCAGGGGTTTGTCATGTAATATAAAAATGTTTACACCAAATAAATATTGTTTACAATGAAAAATTACACAGAACGATTTTTATCGTTTAACCAAACGAATTTGATTATAAAATAAGCAATATAAAAATATACATGTCTTATATTTGCCTTTTTTATATTGCTTATTTTATAATCAAATTCGTTTGGTGTAATTTGTAAATCATAAACCTACTGTATCAACCTATGAATGAGTGAGATTATGTAGGGGGGGGGGGCAATCCGTGGCAGGTTTTAGCGCATAACACTGTGCCTTAGATTTTTCTAAAAAGAAAACCAATTAATCTTTGTTTCTTTTATATATTTTACATTGCTGTTTAATTAAGCAAAATTACATTTTATTCGATTACTTGATTAATTGATTAAATTTTTGGTAGAATACTCGATTACTAAAATATTCGATAGCTACAGCCCTACACTGATTCAAACTCTGACTCGTTGTGAGTCAGTAGAGTGAGTGAATCTTGGTCCTGGTTGAACGACTTAGCGGCCATGATCAGTAAACTATGTTTCTATCTGTTTTGTTTTTCAGGAGAAATACCTGAGTGCGATCCGAGTGTTCTCCGGCCCGCTGGATGACATCAGACTGTGTAAGGGCGTTCGGTCCAGACTGGCTGATTTTAACACTGAGAGAAATCGGTTTGATTGGACAAGTCCTGAGATGATTTGTGTGTTTGTGTGTGTGTGCAGCAGTGAGACCGTACACCGAGCCCGAGTATAAAGACGACACCATGACCGTCACCCAAGTGCCCTTGTTCGGTTAGTGTTCACTCACACACACGCATGGACATCGTCTGTCTGTCTGTTTCTCTGTTTTTCTGTCTCTCCGGTTTACGTTGTGTATGAACATGTGTGTAGCCGAGCAGACGAGTTCAGATCGGATGAGGCGTGGCAGTGGTGGGAGTGACAATGGGCGTGGCCAGAGGAAGGAACTCTGGCAGAGGGACGAGAGTGAGCAGAGAGCGAGCGATGGCTCAGAAAGTCCTGGTACTGACACCGGCTGTGTTCCAGTTTACTTTGCGACACTCCTTTTCATGTAACTTTTCGCTTTAACGTGTGTTCACTGTTTGTCAGAGCGCGGAGAGAGGAGCACGCGGGACCCTTCACTAGTGGTGGCTTATGTGTGTAAGGTAAGGTGTTAGTCGTTCGTGCCATCACTTCCTGTCTTGACTGAATCAAGCTCTGGTTACTCAGACTCGTCTTCCCTTGCAGCTGCACCCGAAAAAGGGCAATTTCCTGGTGCAGAAAGCCAAAGAGCTGGGACTTCCTGTGTGAGTGTTTATCATTCATCTTTATCCTGTATGGTGTTTATTCATTAGCGCTGGCCTAGATGACTAACGCTGTTCTGTTCTGTGGTTCACTTGCAGAGGAACGGCTGCCATCGGACCGCTTATATCCGCGCTGAAAGACGGAAAAAGCATCACATACGACGGCAAGGAGGTATATATATGTCACAATTTTTGTTATTAGCATGATTGATCTTTGCTGAGGTGCTTCATTGTGTGTGTTTTTGTTTTCAGATTCACCCAGATGAAGTGTGCACTCCAGCCGACCCGGGCCCGGTGTTCCTGGTGATCGACTGTCCTTCTGAAGAGTTCGTTCAGCCGCTGTGCGCCAATCAGATTCTTGCAAGGTGATCTGATGTCCTGTTTGGTTTGAGTCGACCTATTCGGAAAACTCTGAGACACGAATCCAAAAGGCGTACCTCAGGGTTTGGTTCTTAGACCTTTTTATTTTTTATTATGTTTCTTTTCTCCTACGCTGATACATTTATCTCGGGTTATTTTATGCTAATATAACAGGTCACAATTTAAGGATTTTGTTTAATGTAGCTCCGCCCCTAAGCATCACTAGCAACCTCATAGAATCCAACCGAACAAGCAGGAAATGGTATTATGATTACAATAAAGAGCAGGCAATAAAACGTGGCAGGAATTGTAAACTATAAGGACTGGTTTGATGTACTTCGAAGTTATTCATGTCACCATAGCAACCGTATACGTTTTTCATTCATTAACTCTTGTAAATGTGTTTTTTGTGTAATTGGAGTGTAGACTTAAACAGTGCAGTGATTGTGTGTGTGTGTGTGTGCTAGGTATCAGAGCGATGGCTCAGAGGCTGACGCTGTCCTGGTGGTGCACATGACCCCGGAGACGGTGCTGAAGACACCGGAGTACCAGCGTTGGATGGAAAGGTACTGTCGCTTTAAGAGGACACTTACAAACACACACACACACACACACACACACACACACACACACACACACACACACACTGTGGTGGTGTTAACCTTGGGTCGGATAAATCATTTCTCCGGGTTGAGGTAATTTTTTTTACTCTGCTATGGCAACTTTGTGTGTAACTTGTTGTCACCAGACACAGGTCTGCTTTAATGGTCTGAGAATAATTTAATGACCTGCTCAGAGCTTTAGTAGTTTCTGTGTCGGAGTAAAGATACTTCAGTTTGGTCAGTTTAGGTGTGTGTGTGTGTGTCTTTCAGGTTCTCCTGCACTACAGAACACCTGATCATGAACGAGCAGGTCTCCACCATCCACAATGTTCGCAGCCACAAGATCCAAACCCAGCTCAACCTGATCCACTCAGACATCTTCCCCGAGCTGCAGCACTACACCTCTCAGGTACAGCACAACCAGTCCTGGGTGTTTTTTCAGGAGGTAACACCCTGACCTACCAGCAGGTTGTTTAGATTAATACAACAGCATTATTTCTGTGTGAGAAATATGACTTTGTTATCAGGGAAAGGATTTGCTGAGCACTGGTTGTTAACCTCTAACCTCTGTTCAACGGGTTTTCCAATTAGTTGACCAGTTGGGTGAACTGTTGGTCCACATGTTGGGTGATCAGGTGGGTAACCAGTTGGTAGATCAGTTGGTCAATGTGTTGGTTTTTTTAATTGGTTTACCTGTTGGCTGTCCTGTTGGTTCACCAGTTGGTTTTCCAGATGGTTGACCTCTTGGTAGATCAGTTATTTGACATTACGTTGATTACGTTGCAATCGCAATATGATTTTATGATAAAATCTTGTTCACCTGTTTTCTTTACCTGTTTGTTTACAGGAGTCTCAGGCTGCACTGCACGTGCCCAACATCAGAGCAGAGTGTCTCCTGAAGTTTCAGCTCAGACCCAAAGCCGAGTGGCAGAGGTGAGAACCTGTCTCACATCAGACTGGTAGACTAGAGGTTTAACTCCAGACTTCAGTTTGTTGACCTCTACAGTACAGTTAAACACACAAACCTAGGTTTTCAGATTGCACTTATAAAGTATTTACATTCTGTGTTTCAGATTTTGTTGTTTGGGAGTTTTAAAGTACCTATACAGTGTGCATCTTTAAAGTTTAAATGCCAGATTAATCTAGAGTAACGTAATGTAGACTTTAACTTCTGGTCCCCGTTTTGTTTTAATCTTGAAGTTTATAATCTACAACCTAGATCAAGCTCATCTCAAGAAATTTGTTGTTTGAAATGATTACTAATTTAATCTAATCTAGAATAATCTGCAGTTTAAATTCCAGATCTTGTAGATCATGCTAATCCAAGTCCTCAGTTTGTACCTAGTCTATATTCCACCCCTCAGACTGCACTAAACTAGAGCCCTAATCAGATTAACCTTAAGATAATTTTTATAATACAGGTTCTGGACCCCAGATTATATTTCTCCTGAGGTATAATTTATAATCCCAGGGTGTCCTAAAAGTCTACCTGCATGAAGGAGCCAGCATCGTGTCGGTCACTGGATGTCTGTAGACGTTCACTTCTACTTTTTTTGTAATTAGTTAAAGATTTGCAAGATTTAAAATAAGTATGCAAACTAAGAAATTACAAGATATTTTGTAGATATTACTTATTAAATATGTTATTCACTATTTTAATTCATAACTGAGTCATACTTTTATACAAACTTGAATTTTTTTTTTATTGTCAAATTAGTTGAACACATCTTAGCAATTGGAGGAAATATAACTGCAATACAAGCTTAACTTGCAACATACTCTGATTTTGCAAGAGTATTGCGTCGTCATCTTGTTTTGAGTTCATGTGCAGGTAGTGCAATACTGCTACCTAATGGACTGGAGTGTGGAGCAGAAGATTGTTAGGAAAAAAACAAGATTTTTGCTGTGTCTGTCATGTCTTGTACAATCAGTTACAGTTGATTAGTTAAAAACAACATTTTCATGTTTATTAGACACTATATGTAGTTTTTCTACAGTACTGTGCTAAAGTCTTAGGCATCCTGTGGGAATTTTTAAATTAATGATTTTATTATTGGGTCAGGACAAAAATATTTCTGATTTTCAAACATCGGTATTCCAACACAAAATTTAAAGTTACAGAACAATATTTGTATGCTGTAAATGAAAGCAGCATGTTACATAAGCGACTACTTTTAGGCAAAAAAAAAAAAAAAAAAAATCCAAAACTAAATAACCAAACAGAACCTGTCGTATTTTGCATGCAAAACAGGAAGGAGGTGTAACAGTTCTTAGAAGAACCTTGTGTGGTTCTGCAGGATGCGGAGTAAAACTTGGAAGCTAATTTCCTTATAAAGTTGAACAAATTGTACCTGAGAATAAAGGGTCCCCAAAACGTTGTCACACTGACTACTGATTTAGTTCATTGATTACTGTTTACTCTGCTGTACAGGTGTGTTTTCTTTTTAAATCACCCTTTATTTACAGCATTTGCATGTGCTTTAGACTTCAACATCTTCAGGAAAGATATCGAGACAAATCAGACCGTAAAATTTAGTGCTGTTTATTTGATTTGGAAATCACGACAACCAAAAATCAAATCCTGAGTGTATACCTCTGGTTTACAGATCTAGTACATGTCATGATCTGTACTAAATCCAGAGTTTAAATTCTAGACTCTGGAGTTTCTCTTTCAGAGTAGTTTTTGGCATCACCTCAAGCTTTAGATTTCCGAAGTTGGGTTCACTTTCAGTTTATTCGTAATTGATCTGGAGATCATGACCTGCCTTCAGTAATACGCTCCTCTAGACTTTACACTCTCTGCTCCAGATTCCACTCTATTAGATCTAAAGCTGCACACGCCTAAGAAATGTGAAGTTTTGCTGCTTGGTTTGATTTTCATTTGATTTAAGCTCTCACACACACACACAGGCAAATGAATTTAAATGAATGTTATATTGAGTATCAGTTCTCTGTCATGCTTGTCTACCGGGCCCTCAGAGGGTCGGGATGAGGTGTTAAACTCGACTCCCGCAGCCAGGCTTTCCGCAGAATGACATTATATCAGATACGTTTCTCTCTGTCCCAACACATTTGTCTCCAAATAGGCGATGGATTGGCTTCAGTGGCTTTAAGCTATTAGGTTTCTGTCAGAACCGCTCAGACGTGTGTGTGTGTGTGTGTGTGTGTGTGTGTGTGTGTGTGTGTGTGTGTGTGTGTACACAGAGATGCCATCCCCACCTGTGACCGAGAGGAATTCATTAAGGAGGCGACGGAGGTGCCGAATTTCCTGCATGAAGTGGAGGAGTGTAAACACTTCCAGACCACGGACTCCGCCGTTCGCTCTGGTGAGCACGTCATTCATCCACACCGAGAGATGGAGAGACGGATAGAGAGAAAGCGTGAGGGAGATGGACAGGAAGACTGATCCTGGCTGGCGTTTCATTTTCTCAGCCGTGGCCTCAGATGACCCTCGTTCCCTTGTTCACGTCTCGTCACTTGGGCGCGCTTGCGTGGCGCTTCGGTGTGATTGTACACTGCTTTCTTTCATCCTCTCTCCAAGTCTTCAAACTCTGAACAGGACATGAAGGAATACATCAAACCAGTGCCGAGTTTAAATACCACATTCCTCACGGCCTACTATGACTCATCATAGATGAGTTCAAGATGTCATGAGTTCAAGATCATCATTTAGGATCTAACATTGACTTGGATATGATGATGAGTGTTAATGCAGTTTTAGAGATTTAAGATTAGATTTAATCTAGAGTTTAAACTTCTTGTGTGTGTGTGTGTGTGTGTGTGTGTGTGTGTGTGTGTGTAGGAAAGGGAGAGCGGTACCCCGAGGTTGTGTTTTTAGGCACAGGATCAGCTCTACCCATGAAAATCAGGAACGTCAGCGGCACTCTGGTTAATATCAGGTAGAGGAAAGTACTTTTACTTACATTAACAAAAATTGCATGTGTGTTAAATTGATAATTGTTGAAACTGTGTGTGTGTGTGTGTTGTAGCTCCACCCAGTCTTTGTTGTTGGACTGTGGAGAAGGCACATTTGGACAGTTGTGCCGGCAGTACGGTAACGGCGTGGATGAAATGCTGACCAAGTTGTCCACGGTGTTTGTGTCTCATATACATGCTGATCATCACACGGTGAGTGAATTGGTTTGGGATCAGGTTGAAAAGTGTGGTCAGGATGTGGGATCTGGTGTAGGTTCTGGTCTGGGTGTGCGATCAGTTCAGAGTAACTGGTCAGGTTTCAGTATGGGAGCGGGTAAGAGTGTGGGAGCGGGTAAAGGCGTGGGGGATCAGGTGTGGAATCAGGGTGGAGATTGGGATCTGGTGTGCGGGATCGGGTCGGGAGATTGGGATCTGGTGTGCGGGATCGGGTCGGGAGATCGGGATCTGGTGTGCGGGATCGGGGCCGGGAGATCGGGATCTGGTGTGCGGGATCGGGGCCGGGAGATCGGGATCTGGTGTGCGGGATCGGGGTCGGGAGATCGGGATCTGGTGTGCGGGATCGGGGTCGGGAGATCGGGATCTGGTGTGCGGGATCGGGGTCGGGAGATCGGGATCTGGTGTGCGGGATCGGGGTCGGGAGATCGGGATCTGGTGTGCGGGATCGGGGTCGGGAGATCGGGATCTGGTGTGCGGGATCGGGGTCGGGAGATCGGGATCTGGTGTGCGGGGTCGGGGTCGGGAGATCGGGATCTGGTGTGCGGGGTCGGGGTCGGGAGATTGGGATCTGGTGTGCGGGGTCGGGGTGGGGAGATTCCTGCCTCGGCGTCCCGCCTTGCGCGGAGTTTGCATTTTCTCCCCGTACTTGTAGTGAGTGAATGTTGACCAAAAATCGATCGATAGATAGAAGATAGATAGACAGATACTTCATATATACTTCACAATGGTCACCATTGGCCTCCACGGTCTCTAGTTGGACTACAGAGATTCCTAGATGGATGGAGTGATGGATGGAAGGTGTGATAGTGCATAAACCTGTGCTGTGTAAGTTATATTACGTAGATAAAGTCTAATTCACACATGTAACTAGCCACATTGAAAGGTTGCTTATGTTCATACACTGCTGCTCTTGGTGTCTGTGACTTTTATTATGCTAACAAACAGTCATGGTCTTGATTTTGTAGTTACTGCTTCTGATTTACTTCCTGATTGTGTGTGTGTGTGTGTGAGAAAGAGAGAGATATAGAGAGATAGAAAAAGAAAAAAAGATGACTGGTACAGTAGGTTAACATGGACATTATATATACTTCTTTTCTTACTTTAGGGAATAATTAACCTGCTGCTGCAGAGAGAGCGTGCTCTGGTAAGTGCACTTATTAATCTGCAACAAAGCTTCAAAATTTTCTCCATTTATGGAAAAACTCCCTCATGACTAAGTGCCACTAAACCCCCTGCTATGCTCACTGTTCCAGCCACTGTTTCCTGACTGCTCCTTTTTTAAACGCATTTCCCATACACACACTTGTTAGTGGACATCATTGTGTAAATGATCCTCTCTCTGTTTTATCTGCAGAGGACTATGGGTAAACCCTTCACTCCTGTGTATCTGGTAGCTCCTGCTCAGATCATGACGTGGCTCAATCAGTACCATAATCACTGCCAGGAGATCCTCAGCCATATCAAGTAAGGGCTCTGTCCTAAACCACACGCATACACTACACACTTAGTGTTGTTCTTACCTGCCTTAAAACGGACATCCTGGCAAATGTATGAGATTTCATTTTTGGTCAGTTATAGACACATCTGGAATTATTGTCAAACTAACCTGGAGGTAATTGAATTAATTGAATAATGTTCCTTCTTTTCAAAATGAAAGTTTGAAACTTATTTAGATTGAACATTCCAGCAAAATCGCATTGCCATCTTCAGTGAGGTAATAGACTGGGGTTGTAGAATGATCATAGTTGACCAGGGCTCTGAATTTAATGCTAATAATCGTTCCTCCAGAGCTAATGCAGTTGGTCATCGCTCAAGGGATACTTCGCAAAGTCCTGGCTCGAAGGTTGCCGGAACTGCCTCGAGCGGGGACCGCTGTAGCTCGAGGGTTGCTGGGGACGGCAGGGGCTCCATGGTTAATATTTTGTGTGTGTGTGTGTTTTAGCTTCATCCCTGCAAGGAGTCTCAGTGAGGGAGCTGAAGTACCAAAGTTCAAGACCAAATCCTTCATTCAAGCTGTGCTGAAGAGAAACGACCTCACTAAGGTGGACCTCATACTCTATACTCTATGACAATAAAGTCTATTAGTCTTGTGTAGGGTTTAGAACTGTGCGTGTGTGTGTGTGACAGTTTCAGACATGTTTGGTACGGCACTGTAAGAATGCGTATGCCTGCAGTTTGACCCATCAGTCTGGCTGGCAACTCGTTTTCTCCGGAGACACCATGCCATGTGACACACTCTCACAAATGGGTGAGACACACATACACACACACACACACACACACACACACACACACACACACACAGTTATTCTGGGTTAATCAATAGATCTGAAATACACAGTGTTTAGGGCACACACACACACACACACACACACACACACACACACACACACACACACACACAGTTATTGATCAGCCCAAACTCCACTAACAACTCCAGAGAGACACACACTCCATCACTACCTCTGCATTACAGAGCCTGCAGTGATTCATTACTTTTAAAGTGTGTGTGTGTGTTGCAGGAAAGAATGCGACATTGCTTATCCATGAAGCAACACTGGAGGACGGGATGGAAGAGGAGGCCATGGACAAAAGACACAGGTAAACACACACATAAACTGTTTCCCCTTTACGGTTGTATACACACATTTACAATACACATTCACACACGATATGCAACTACAGTACACATAGATCATGCTCTCTCTGTGTGTGTGTGTGTGTGTGTGTGTGTGTGTGTGTGTGTGTGTGTGTGTGCGCGTGTGCATGCAGTACGACGTCTCAGGCCATCGGTATCGGGATGAGTATGAACGCTGAGTTCATCATGTTGAACCACTTCAGCCAGAGATACGCCAAGATCCCACTGTTCAGCTCTGACTTTAACCAGCGCGTGGGCATCGCCTTCGACCACATGAGAGTGAGGGGGCTACATGTCTTACCTTATTACCCCTCTTCACCTTATTACCCCTTCACTGTGTACCCCAACTATTTAATTTCTTGCATCAAATCATAACATGTCCACCTTAATCCCTTCTCGTCTTGTTAACCTCATGCCTCAACTCATCTTACCTTTCATCCTTAACCTTTTATTTACTCACTTTCCTCGTTGTTCCCTTTAGCCCCTACCCTTTTTACGTTATTACCCCTTAACTTGTACCCTTTGCCTCATCTTTGCTCACTTTACCTCGCACCATCTCCCTTCTTTACTCCATTGATTCAGCTTTTTGTATTTTGTTACCTCGTACCACCCTCCCATCAGTCCTCAGTACTCCCTTATCTTGCACCCTATCCTCTCATTACCCACATCAACCCTACCCAACTTACCCTAATTACTTTGCACGTCTTTGCATCTTAACCTCTTTGCCCCACTGTTGCCCCATCCCTTTTTGATTTATACCCCATCGCTTCTTATCTTCCTTACCACATCCCTCTTTAACTTGTACACGTTTACATTGTTACCAACTTTGCCCGATTACCACCTTATCTCATACTTCTTTGCCCCTGTTTCTTCCACAGTGATTCTTATTCCCTTTTCCTTAGCCTCATTCTTACCTTCAGTAGCCAATCATCTCTACTCTTCTTACCTCATACCCCTTTACCTCGTTACCCATCTTGCCCCTTTACTAATTACCCTAATTACTTATTTGTATCATAATCTCTTTGCCTCATTTCTTTTTACCTTGTCATCCCGTAAATCCTACACCCTTAATTGTTATCTTGATACGCAAGCCCAGTTTGATTTACACTCCATTCACTATATCTCGTTACCCTCTTGCCTGATTACTCTCTTACCTCATACATCTTTACTAGTTACCCCGTTGCCTCGTACCTCGTAATTTCTTTATAATCCTCTTATCTCATCACAGGGGTAACTCTCCCTTACCTTACCACCCCTTCACCTCATTCCTCCTTCACTTTTACTTCATACCCCCTTTTTCCTTTATTAACTACTTACCTTGACTTACCTAATAAACCCCTCTACACCTTTTTTACTTTTAATCTTTTTACCAGAACTTAATTTCAACCCCACACGCCCTGTCCTTATTAAACCTCCCATTGTCCACCCCCCTCATGTTTTTACACCTTTGTTCTTAAGTCTTTATAAAGCATTTATTATTATTTTTTTTTCAAACTTAATTCCAGATCCGGTTTGGAGATTTCCGTATTCTCCCGCGCCTCCTGGCTCCCCTGAAAGCCCTGTTTGCTGAGGAGATTGAGGAAATGGAGGAGAGGAGAGAACGGAGAGAGCTGAGGGCGGGAAAGAGTGTTGGGGCAGAGTCGGAGGGACAGACTGGACAAGGGGGAGGGGCTAAGCGAGAGAATGAGGCGAAAAATGAGCCTGACCAGGAAATCGCTTCCAAACGAATGAAGGCTAACTGAACGTGCATGAGGGAGGAGCTTTGGATACGATCCAGCCAACCGGAACCGGATGAGGCTAAGGATTTCAGCCCATTAGAGCTGGACTAGTGAAGTGTCAGGCCAAGGATACAGGGATGGTGATAAATAAAATAAAATAAAATAAAGGAGCTGCAGATGTTCTGTATTTTGAGTGATGATAATACTCATTTATTTTCCTAATTAATTTATATTTTCTGTCCTTTGCTCTGCAATCTTTATGTATATAAAACAGACCGAATGCTAGTTTTGTTTTTATTTAAAATAATAAATCTGAGATGAGATCATGAATAATTTCTTCTTATTATTATTTTAAATTTTAAAGATGTCTCTAATTACTTTCACCTACAACCACACAGAACAGCGGAAACGCGCATCTTTAGGCAGGGAATAAAAGCATTACTTTTTCATCTAATCGCCTTTAAATAGCATAGATGATAGACTCTAGAAATGAGGCGGGGGAAAAAACTATTCAGTTACATATTGCTATTATCGCTAGTTATGTATCGCCATACTGACTTTAAAGACGATATATATATAAAAAAAAAACTTTTGTATTTTTGCATTTGAGATGGTAAATTGTTGCAGTTCCTCTATAATCCTACAGGGCCCGTATTCACAAAGCTTCTTAGAATTCTCTCAGAGAGCTCCTATCCTAGCTTAAAAAGTCTTAGCTGGGAGTCCTAGACTAAAAGTGAGTTAGGAAACTTCACAGAGCAACTCTGAGTACGGAAAGTACAAAAACCTTTGGCTCAGTGAGGGGGTGTGATTGACCCCTTTGCTAGGGATAATGCAGCAATTCAAGGACTGTGATTGGTAGATAAAAAAATAACCTCTGACCTCTGTAAAGGTCTTAAAAAGACCTTTGTGAAAAAAGGATATATAATAATAGAATAGACAATGAAATCATAGCGTTTGTATATAAAGAAATTGTAGATTCATGACTACAGGCTACGTTATGCAAAGTTTCTGTTGTAGGCTAAACATCTTAAAGATAATTAAACAGCCAAATGTTGAGAAGCAACCAATTTCCACACAGCAGTTACCTTTAAGTTTTTACATTTATTTACGTACTGATTTTGTTTGTAATCCATTTAAGATTGCTGGGAGCAAAATGGCTCAGCTTTTACCAATTTACATGATTGCATGTCTATTTAAGGTCCACTTTTGGGCGGTATGTAGCCAACAATCTTCTGGAAGGAAGTAAAAGAACAAGAAAACCAAACTGGACAGAAGAGCAGTGTTTACTTTTAGCTTAACGTTCAGTGTTTGGAGAATATTTCTTCTTTCTGCCATTTTGTCCTCTGCTATAGAAACTCTTAAGCCTCTTAATAGTCCTTCTCTCCACTCTTAACAATTTTTACCCTAGGAGCTGTTTTTAGAAGCTTTACTAATATTAAGTTATAAATTAACAGTGAAATTAAAAGAAAATGTTATAATTCTAAAAATTTCCTTAGAATTTCATTACATGGGGCCACTTTTAGGCTTAAAAACCTTTGTGAATACGGGCCCAAGTTTAGGCACACATTGTCAGAGGGCATTTACATTACATTTGACAGATGCCTTGAACCTAAAACCTTCTGAACCATAGCCCAGTGCCTTAACCATTGAGCTACCTGAGTGCACAGTGGGCTGTAACGAAATTTGGGGAAAATGTTTTTTATATAAAATGATACATTATAGAATCGTAATACAAAACGAATTAGCAACTAGGTATCGTGATTATATCGTATTGGGTGGTCGCTGGTGTTTTACATCCCTACTAGACCCAGCTTCGATAAGCTTCCTGCAGCTAAATCATTTATGCAACTGGCCGCAAGAGAAGATCAGCTACAGAAACTGATGTTATAAATAGATATTATAGGACAGAAGTCTCCAAATCCAGTCCTGGAGGGCCAGGGACCAGCACAGTTTGTAATTCACCAACACCTAAACACACCCACTGAACCTAGTAATTAACAGATCAGTTAAATCAGCTGTGTTTGAGAAGAAGAATCACCAAACTGTGCAGTTTTGGACACTGTTCCTCCAGGACTGGATTTGGAGACTCCTGAGTTAGGAGCTTGCTGAGCTACAAGCTGAGATGATCAGAAGGTCCCTGGTTTAAAGCCCACCACCACCAAGCAGCCACTGTTGGGCACTTGAGCAATTCACTCAACCCTCAACTGCTTAGATGTCTTAAAAAAAAAAAAAAAGGAAGTCGCTCTGGATAAGGGTGTCTACCAAATGCCATAATGTAAATGTTAGAACAAACCATATATTTTATCAGACCAGTCTTTATGGCAGTCCTATTACAAGTTCGACTCGTTCATAAGTCAAACCTCCTTAACCCTGAGACTGCCTAAACTTAAAATCAGTTCTGTTCATTTTCCATGCTCCTCCCCAGGACCTAACCTGCCTAGTAGGTGTTGTGGTCATCCCCCAGGGGGCGCTGTGCACTCAGCAACACAGAGCTGTATTATAGTGATAAAGGACCTCATTCTGTAAGAATGAGCATAAGCATTTATTCTTATTTTATTAAATAAATAAAAAATCCAGATTCATGAGTTAAAGTGTTTCTTTTCTTTTGAAAGGTTTCTATGCTACATGTTTCTACACACACAATGGAAATCTGTAAGTTTTTGTAGCATTTTGCAGTTTTCCTGTCAAATTGGACTGTAATTTTGATTAACAGGATAATTTTTGCAATGTGAATATTTAATCGTGTATGTGTGTGTGTGTGTGTGTGTGAGCATTAGTGTAGAAAAGTGATTGCAAGTTAAGTTTAGGGAACTTTATTTTAGTTTCCCTTTTTGTAAAAAAAAAAAAAGGATAAAAGATCAAGCAAAAGTAACATTAAACGTTTGACCCTGAATTACTTACAAAGTCTGCATTATACTGTTTACAGTTGCACTCCGGCATCTTTATATGAAGCCGGTCACTTTCTTTGCGCCCTACACACCCGACCTAGTGTCCTTGGGTTTAGTGTAGAATTTATTTATATATATAATTCACTGTGTTCAGTACCCAGTAGTTCGATAGGAACTGAGCTGCTCTGTTCAGGTTAAACTAAGTAGTGTGTGTTGGATTAAGCTGAGCTCTCCACTTGAAACACTCTGTGACCGCAGAGAGATTCGTCCTGTTTCTTTCTGTTGCCACAGGACATTTTCACTCTCTCTCTTTCTCTCTGACTTGTACAGTAGTTTGTACAAAATGTAGGTTGGTACAAACCCACTTGTGCGCTAACCTACAATGCAGGTGTTTAATGGGGACCCAGCTGTCTGTGTGTGTGTGTGTGTGTGTGTGTGTGTGTGTACAGTACAGTAGTTATTACTGAATATAGGTTAGGTCCTTCAGGGATCTTTGCTAAATTCTCTTTAATGAAACATCGCCTCGCTTCTCTGTTCCCTTTTCTCTTTTCTTTCGCTCATTTTAGAAGAGCGTCGCTTCTCTTGTTGACTGACTGTCTGAGTGTCTGTTTGTGTTTTGATTTTCTACTGCTAAACCTGCGTCTTTGAGCTTCTGGCCGTCATGCTAAATTGCTTTAAAGTTCTTCTTGGATCATTGTCACGCCAAGAGTTCAGTTCAAAATAAAAACGACAGAATAAGTCTGCGTTAAAGGTAATTCCAATGAAACTTTCACCACCTTCAGACTTTAGGCCACACCCCCTACCTTAGTCTAATGCTTTAAGCTCAATTTTCTTAAATCTCTCTCTCTCTCTCTCCCTCTTTTCCCTATGCTGGGCACTGAATGTGTTGATATGAACAGACTGATGTGTGTGTGAGAGCTGCCACTGATTGCTCTGAAGATCAGCTCCCCAGGACATGCTGGTAATTACCATTACACTCGACTGTCAGTCAAACGTCTCCGCATGTCCGACCCAACCAGTGAGCATTGAAATCTAGTGGACGTTGAGCCGAAGGTGAGAGAGAGAGAAACCAAGTGAGAGGGAATGAATGAATTTGAGGAGAAGAAATATGTGCGAGTGTAAAAGTGAGAGCAGAGTTCCCGAGGAGACATTTGATAAGCCTTCATCGGGGCATAATGCCTTGTTTGTAGTACATACATAAGAAGAAATAGTGAAAGAGTGAAAATAGATAAATCAAGAGGTAAGAGCAGAGGAAGTATGTTGCATGTTGTCTTTAGATCAGGTATAGGAGTCTCTGTTGGCACAGAAGAAGCCCCACCATGGGCAAAAGGAGCTTAAGCTTGGGAAGACACAAACCTTGGATAGTAGATACAGGAGAGTAGAGTACTTGGGAAGCATTGGTAAGGAAGAAAAGAAGCATTAGTTGGGTTGAGTGATAGCTTGGGCCAAAAAAATTTCAGCCTGGGCAGATGAAACCTCAGTTTGAAGCCATAGAAGCTTGGGTAGTTGAAGTCAAGGCTCACACAGTAGAAGCCCCGACTT
Source organism: Clarias gariepinus (assembly GCF_024256425.1). Lineage (NCBI taxonomy): Eukaryota > Metazoa > Chordata > Actinopteri > Siluriformes > Clariidae > Clarias > Clarias gariepinus. Next base: position 3,184,338 of record NC_071127.1, read on the forward strand.
GGGCAGCAGGAGACCAGTCTTGAGCAGTAGAACCCCTGGCTATCGCAATAGAAGCCCTGGAGTGAGCAGTAGATTCCCTGGCTTGTATGCCCCAATCATTTGTATGCCTAAAATTTTTTCCATTAAAATTGAATTGAATACACTCACTCACATACTACGGGCAATTTGGGAACGCTAATCAACCTAACCTACATGTCTTTGGAGTGTGGGAGGAAACCAGAATACAGTTTCCAAGCACTGGAAGAGACGGGAAACAAACCCGGACCCTGGAGGTGCAAGGCGACAGTGCTAACCACTACACCACCGCACCGCCTCACATAATGCTATTGACATAAATGTTTCACTACAAATGAACATGTTGCAGTAAGAATGTTGGAACATTTAGTCGCTATATAAACCCATTTTCAGAGGATACGTCTATAAAGAACCACGTCTATATGGTACCACAATCCACATCTTATTAGTATTCTACTAGTGTGACTCTCTCACTCTCTCGTTTGGCTCAGCAGGCTGTTGTGGAGTCTCAGGGGGAGTGAGGCGAGACCAGATGCCCCCCTGGTGCTGCATGTGAAGTCAAACACACGCGCACACACACACACGCGCAAACACAGACCAGACACAAGCTTTGAGAGGCACTTAGAAATTCAATACCAACAAACCACACACCCTGAGAGAGAGAGAGAGAACGCTAAATTGTGATGTTTTTTTTTTTTTTTTGCTTTATTGTTTAAGGTTGTTTTACCTGCCATTGATCTGCAATGTGAGAATCTGGAAGGAAAATTAAAATAGAGATAAAATAAATAAAGTAAAAGACAAAAAGAGAACAGGACATTAAAGCTTTTGTTTTTGCTCTAATGCCTGGTTTATATACCCAGCAAAAAAAGAAACGTACTTTTTTCAGGACTGTGTATTTCAACAATAATGTTGTAAAAATCCAAATAACTTTACAGATCTTCATTGTAAAGGGTTTAAACAATGTTTTCCATCCATGTTCAATTAACCATAATCAATTAATTAACATGCACCTGTGGAATGGTCATTAAGACCTTAACAGCTTACAGAAAGTAGGCATTTAAGGTCACAGTTCTAATAACGCAGGACACTAAAGAGACTTGTCTACCGACTGTGAAAAACACCCAAAGAAAGATGCCCAGGGTCCCTGCTCATCTGCGTGAACGGGCATTAGGCATGCTGCAGGGAGGCATGAGGACCGCTGATGTGGCTAGGGCGATAAATCGCCATGTCCGCACTGTGAGATGCCTAAGACGGCGCTACAGGGAGACAGAAAGGACGGCTGATCATCCTCGCAGTGGAAGACCACGTGTAACAACACCTGCACAGGAAGGGTACATCCGAATATCACACCTGCGTGACAGGTACAGGATGGCCACAACAACTGGCCGAGTCACACCAGGAACACACAATCCCTCCATCAGTGCTCAGACTGTCCGCAATAGGCAGTCCATGAGGAGGAGATGCACTGCAGTACTTCAAGCAGCTGGTGGCCACCAGATACTGACTGGTACTTTTGATTTTGAGCCTCCCTTCATTCAGGGACACATTGGGAAACATTTTTAGTTTATGTCTTATGGTGTTGACTCTTTTAGTGTTCATACAAATATTTACACATTAAGTTTACTGAAAGTAAAAACAGTTGAAAGTCAGAGGACGTTTCTTTTTTTGCTGAGTATATATAAAATCTTTCATATATCCTATTTTAAAAATGTGTCCTATTTGCAGCTAGTACATGCTAAGAACTCTAGCTAACTTGAAACACTGAAATCCAAAGAGATTGTTTCGGCAACACTCCTAAATGAACAGAGGCTTAAGAGCTTACAGGAATTAGGCGAATAACTTGAGCTAAATTAACGGTACTTTAAAGGTTTACAATCTTCCTTGCTAACAACGTCTGCAAAGCAGTACTGCTAACACAATACAGTGTTGCTTCAGCATGCGACTTTCGTTTTAAGAACTGATATTTTTTAAGAAATTTGTCTTGACACACGAAGCATTTTTCGGGCATACAAGTGAACGAACCAGGCCAAAGTATATATATATAAACTTGCTTTTCTTGGCTTTCAACTAACATAAACAAGTTTTGAAGGGCTCCCCGACATACGCCCAACTTAGCCGGTGTTTAGTTCGGCCTGGTTCATTCGCGTGTATGCCAAAAAATGCTTCGTGTGCCGAGACAAATTTCTTAAAAAATATATTTTATATATATATATTTGTTCGAAATTCCGGAACAAATGAGAACAAAAGTAATTGAGATCTATCAGTCTGGTAAAGGTTATAAAGCCATTTCTAAAGCTTTGGGACTCCAGCGAACCACAGTGAGCCATTATCCACAAATGGCAAAAACATGGAACAGTGGTGAACCTTCCCAGGAGTGGCCGGCCGACCAAAATTACCCCAAGAGCGCTGAGACAACTCATCCGAGAAGAAATGCTAAAGAACTGCAGGCCTCACTTGCCTCAATTAAGGTCAGTGTTCACGACTCCACCATAAGAAAGAGACTGGGCAAAAACGGCCTGCATGGCAGATTTCCAAGGCGCAAACCACTTTTAAGCAAAAAGAACATTAAGGCTCGTCTCAATTTTGCTAAAAAACATTTCAATGATTGCCAAGACTTTTGGGAAAATACCTTGTGGACCGACGAGACAAAAGTTGAACTTTTTGAAAGGTGCGTGTCCCGTTACATCTGGCGTAAAAGTAACACAGCATTTCAGAAAAAGAACATCATACCAACAGTAAAATATGGTGGTGGTAGTGTGATGGTCTAGGGTTGTTTTGCTGCTTCAGGACCTGGAAGGCTTGCTGTGATAGATGGAACCATGAATTCTACTGTCTACCAAAAAATCCTGAAGGAGAATGTCCGGCCATCTGTTCGTCAATTCAAGCTGAAGCGATCTTGGGTGCTGCAGCAGGACAATGACCCAAAACACACCAGCAAATCCACCTCTGAATGGCTGAAGAAAAACAAAATGAAGACTTTGGAGTGGCCTAGTCAAAGTCCTGACCTGAATCCTGTTGAGATGTTGTAGCATGACCTTAAAAAAGCGGTTCATGCTAGAAAACCCTCACATAAAGCTGAATTACAACAATTCTGCAAAGATGAGTGAGCCAAAATTCCTCCAGAGCGCTGTAAAAGACTCGTTGCAAGGTATCGCAAACGCTTGATTGCAGTTATTGCTGCTAAGGGTGGCCCAACCAGTTATTAGGTTCAGGGGGCAATTACTTTTTCACACAGGGCCATGTAGGTTTGGTTTTTCTTTTCTCCCTAAATAATAAAAACCATCATTTAAAAACTGGATTTTGTGGATTAACTAATAGTTAAATGTGTTTGATGATCAGAAACATTTTGTGTGACAAACATGCAAAAAAATAAGAAATCAGGAAGGGGGCAAATAGTTTTTCACACAACTGTGTGTGTGTATATATATATATATATATATATATATATATATATATATATATATATATATATAGCCGAACAAATATATATATATATATTCTTTTTTTTTTTTTTTTTTTAGATTTGTAAGATTTTGTGAAGACGTTCCAAGAATTTTAGCAAGGACGGTAGCAAGAACAAAAGGAAGCCGCTTTAAGTTTGATTTTTAAAACAGCCAGGGCCAAGAGAATTCATAAATTAAGGTTACTTGAGGTTTAATGTCTATTTATTTTATATTTTACTTAATTTACATGTCTTTTCTAAATCTTTTAATAGTTTTCTGTAAAAAATTAAATTTGTGTGCAGTGGTACCCCTGTATTTTTTTAATGGTGGATTTTTCCATTTGATTAATTTTAATATATATAATCAATTACAGCTCACTGATTAGACAGAGCTATCTTAGGATTTCTAAAGTCTTTATTTGACAGATACACAAGCCACGCCTTCTTCATTGAGACTGGAAGATACATGGGTCACACCTCCTTCATTGAAACTGACGCATATACAAGACGCACCTTCTTAACCGAGACTAACAGACACAGAGGCCACGCCTCCTTCACTGAGACAGACAGTGATGGGCGTGTCAGGGTAAGAAGGGAAGCGCATGAAGCGATGCTCCTATCATGCATAGTGTCCACTGTACAAGCCTCTGGAGACAGTGTTATGATCTGGGGTTGCTTCAGTTGCTTAGGTCTAGACTCAGCAACGTTCTGTGGCAATAAAAACATTGTATTCCTGAACTAAAATAGTCAAAGAGGAGGTTCTGGAGACATAAGGAATCATTTTTACAGATAAATTGAACATATTGTGTGTTCTAATCAGAGTTAAAGGTGATTGATTGAAATCGTGTATAACCTTTTTTTGTGCAGGCAGGGTAGTTTGCCACAAAGTAGGACAAGAACAGAGTGCAGAAAACAGTAAGAACTGCAGAAAAAATAATTGGTGCTCCCCTGCCCACTCGAAACAACTTATACTCTACAAGAACCAGGAAGCAGGCAGACAAATCATTACTGACTCCTCAAACCCAATGGTGTGGCGTGGGGAAAGATTTTTGGGGAAGCCAACTGAGACGACCTCTATGTACTTTTGTACTTTATCACTGCGTGTGTGCATGCGTTAAACATCATACGTCGCAGCTTTAACAATGGAATGCAACCAGATGAACTTCCAGAGTGCATGGTATGATTTTATACAAAACAGTATTATGCAGATGCCTGTTATCCAAAACTTGCTGCTACCCATCTGTGCATGTGCGCACTCACTCCAGCTGATGCTTTCATTTACCAACACACACATTTACAAGATTTTCAACATGTCATTTATGCAATCCCTCTCCCAAATGCATAACCAGACGCTAAATGTGCAGCAAAGATTCAACAATAAATAAAAGAAGCATTCATTACAAATTCAATCAAGAATCAATCTAATCAATTTACATTTGTATTAAAATATTTAGTAGGCTACATGTATTAAACACATGATTTATAAACCCCCGTATATGAACCTGACAAACAAATGCTTTCCATATACAGTAACATAACTTTACATAAACAGTCACAATAAAATGACCATTACAGTAAATTAACATATGAACCTGTCACGGCATGCGCCTGTGTTGGGTGTGCACCCAAATCTATTATCGCTTCTCGCTCACTCCGTAGGCTCTCTAGATATCTAGTCTGGGAAGTCCGTGAGGCGGTGGAGTGTAAGGGAGTGGCAAGCCAATCGAGACCAGCGGGGTGATCTGACACGCCCCCCGGGGACTTTGAAGAGGAGCCTGGAATTCCGCCCTTTGATCTCCGTGCTGAGGACAGTGCGAGAAAGCACTGCACAAGCTTGCTTCTTAAAAATAAAATTTAGAGTATTTTTCAGCCTCAGAACAACATGGCTGTGCACACAGTAAATATGCTCCATTATCAGATGGTCCTAGAACAGAACCCTCTCTGGCTGTGGAGCCCCATACAGGAACAGCAGATGTTGTTGGACCAGCTGCATGTGGAGCAGGAAACATCTAACCTTTGGCTTTTTCTCAACCAAGAAAACCTTTTTGTCTGCGGATTGACTCTGCTACAGCTCATGCCTCCACAGGTCCCAATCGTTGACCGGCTCCTCAGAATTCTCAACAGCTATGTCTGTTCATCAATTATAAAATAAATCTCTTTTGTAAATGCCTGTAAAACAAATGTGGGGCCATCCTCATGCTCTCCCCCCCAGGCTGGTTATGTGACGTAGTAGCACAGCACCAGCTTTGCTTTGGGGAGTAAAGTGTCTAGAACTCACGTCTATGTAAAATAGTTTTGAGGACTCATGCGCTGTAGACTTTGATGTAGAACAACAAACTTAAACTTTGGGTTTCCCGACATCTTCAGGAGAGTTCTTATACAAAGAACTAGAACAAGACATTAAAAACATTTTCAAGCTCCTGTTAATTAACTGAAGTGGTGGATTTCACCCTACAGACATGCACCGGGGTTCAGACATACTGAACGAGCTCCACTCTTATCTCCACTACTTATTAGATTTATTAACCTCTCACTCCTCCTGGACTTGTCTTGTCTCTTCTCTCTAGGCTTCATTATTCCAATACTTCTTCCTGACATTCTTCATGACTTTCTTACTGTAAAATCATCTTAGATGTGCTTGTTCTAAGGTTTAAAAAGTCAGGAATTTGTGAATTTAACATTCTATCGATGGAGACAGGGAGAGAAACTGCAATAAGACACCATTCTCAGGAGTGTGCGGTTGATACAGGAAAGTGATAAGAGTCCTCAACATTACAAGAGGACAATCTGTCTGAGGACCAGCGAGGAGACACATCATTGGGCTCATAAATGAATTCACTGACACAAACATTTCAGAGTAGCACTGGGAACTAAAAAAAAAAAAAACTCATGAGAACGAATGAATGAGAAGTTATCACCCCCACAAAAAATGTCTTTTTATTACCCAGGCAGGTGGAATTATTAGAAACCTGTATGAACATGATCTATATCCTGTGGATTTAATCTTAAAAATTACTTAAATGAAAAATTATTCTAGCACTCCAGGCATTAGCACTAAAGGTTATGAACATACATATAAATATAACTTAAAACTATTAAATAAACCTCTCAGAAATCCTAAAATAGCTCAGTCTAGTCAGTGAGTGGTAAGTGATAATATGAATATAATATAATATAATAATAAAATGGAACCCTACCATTAATAAAATGAAAATCGACCTTTAAAACAAATTACAGCGGTACCTTTGCACACAAATGTAAACTTTTCTGAAAAATAATCAAAACATTTAGAAAAGACATGTAAATGAAAAAAAAATATTGCTTTAAAATACAACACTGAAGGCGGCTCCCTTTTCTTCTTGCTATCGTCCTTGATAACATCCTTGTCAACATTCTTGGGACCCATCGTGCTTTGTCTTCACTAAATTTTACACTAAATGCGATAAAAAAAACACTTCAGATGGCTTTTCACTAGTTTTGCTCCTGGATGTACACACGACTTTGCCAGTGTTCGGTTCAACTCAGTTCGTTCAGCTTCTGTGGCAGACCATATTTCCTTAGTTGGCACAGAAAGTACATCCTGAGGAATCTGTGTTAGTCTTTCTCTTAAGGTCTTTGAAAAGGCTAGTTCTCAGAAACTTGATTTGCAAGAATGTCATAGGACTGTTGGATATCATAGGGGGAGCAGTGCTGAGTTACATCTCTTGAAGTCCACAGTCATCTCCACAGTTTTGAGTGTGTTAACTCCAAGTTCTCCACCTCCTGCTGTCATGCAGACTTGTCGGCATCTCCACCTCCTGCTGTTATGTGGACTTGTCGGCATCTTGCAGGAGTCCAACGACTGTAGTGTCGTCTGCAAACTTCACAAGCTTGCAGACAGCTGGGTCCATGGATGTGCAGTCATTGGTGTAAAAGGAGAAGAGCAGTAGGGTGAGGACACAGGGGGAGCATCAGCGCTGACTGTCTGTATACCAGATGTGACTCCGCCCAGCCTTATCTGCTTCACTAACAAATGGTGTTTGTACAGTCAGCTGTAGGAGCTTGGTGGAAAGGATCTCTGGGATTATTGTATTAAATTCTGAACTGAATTCTACAAACTAGTCACATGTATATGTTCCCAGGCGGTCAAAGTGTTGCAGGATGTAATGCATTCCCATGTTGAGTGAATCCTACTTACTGTACCTTTTTTGGTTATTTAAAAGATATTTTACTCCTGATTAACTTATAGAAAACTATGTAGTACTAGTCTAAGTATGACCAGACAAATTTACAGATGTTAAATGGTATTTTCAGGCAAAATGTCACGTTTGCTTTAAAATGAACATGATTAACAATTTTAGATCTGTAAATTTCTTTTCATAAAAAAATGCTCAGCATTAACTTAAATGCACCAGTTTAATAAGATTTAATTGAAATTTTTGAGTACTTTTAGAAGTTGCAGTTATTCGACTTTCACTTCAGGACATTTTTTGGCCACTTCTGCTTTTTTTTTTTTTTTTAAGAAAGATTTTGACAGTTTTCCTATCTATTTTTTTCCCTATCCAGTCTAATTTCTTGGTACTTTTTTCTCTGTACTGTTTTTCCACCCCTGACTGCGTTTGCTTCCCCATGATCCGTCAAGTCCTAAAGATCTCCTACTGTAACACACTCGTATGAGGGTTTAGATTTTATTCAAAGATAGCCTGCTGCGCTTACCTTATTCAATTAAAGCAGTGATGAAATCTTTGCTCATACACAGTATCAGTCAAAAGTTTGGTCACAAGTTTAAATCTATCTTCTACCTTCTAGAACAATACTGGGGATTTCAAAACTATCAAATAACAACTAGGCCTCCAAGTGGCGCAGTGGTAAAGCGGTTCGAACCCCGGGTGATGCTGTTTTCCAGAGCTGATTGGCCGAGCTCTCTCAGGGGGGAGGGATGAGAGGTACTTGTGCTCCCACATTAGTCACGGCGCTACAGCCAATCAGGGGCGTCTGTGAGCTCGCGCACACGGAAGGAGCGGCTAGCGCTTTCCTCCGAGTGTGTTACTCCGCCCCTAACGGTGCGTGAGCGAGCAGTTCGAAAAGATGCGGTCGGCTCGCGTCACGTGGTTCGGAGGAAACACGGGATAGCTTTCGTCCTCCCGACTGAGTGGTTGTAGTAGCCTTGATGTGTGTGGGGGGAATTGGCCACGACTAGATTGGGCACTAGAATTGGACAGGACTAAATAAAAAAAAAAAAAAAAGTAACAACAACTACAGTCAGTTGTTATTTTAAGGCACAAAGGTCAGCTGTTCTGGAACAGTTCTTGCAATGGAACGTCAAGGGAATTTGCAAAACCCATCAAGCTCCATGATAAAACTGTCTCTCATGAAGACCTTCCCAGGAAGGCCAAAACTTATCTCTGCTGCAGAGGAGAAGTTCATTTAGAGGTACCTGCCTCAGAAATTACCAATTAACAAACAGCACCTCAGATTAGAGCTGTTATGAAGCTTTACAGAGCAGAAGTAGCAGATATACATCTCTCACAATATCAACTGTTCAAAGGAGATTATTGTATATTTTGGATAAACGCCTTCAGCATTGTTTTACACTGCAATATAAAATCATGATTATGATTAAAAACCAAAAAATATGAGAATATGATGAGGAAAAGGTTGGAAAGCATCTTAAAGTTCAGACAAACCCAAAAAAGAGGAATAGAAGGTCAGTCAGCATGGAGAATTGGTCCCAGATGATGTCACAGCAGGTTGTTGACCATCGTGCTGGTGCTGGACATGTGCATTGTTCCCCGAGGCGGCGCAGTAATGTGGCTTTCCTTTCACCTAGTTTTATGCAAATCTGACATACTATGAAAAAAAGGAACAGGAATAAAGTAGGAAATAAAATGTGGTTTGTAATAAATAATGTAGTGAAAGAATCTACTGAAGGTAATGACAATGACATTGTACTGCATTGATTGTTTATTTCAGTTTGTTTCATTATTGCAATCTTATAGAAATCAACACTATTCCTTTATTGCAATGTTTTGTAAAACAGTTCCACATTTCCGTATTGGAATTGGCCAGAGAACCTAACTACACAAACTGCCTGGACAAAAAAAAGGCACCACCTGGATTTAACTAAACAAAAAGCTGAATAATTACTGCAGTGATTAAAAGTCTCACTGATAAGCTCTTTGAAAAAATCATGAATGGAGATCACTTGGTAAAATTAAATTGTAACAACAGCAGAATATTTAATAGTGGTTCCATTCACTATTACACATTCTACTGTTGTTGTAATTTTGCAATTAGATTTCACTAAGTGATCTACATTCATGATTTTTTCAAAGAGCAATTCCACACACACACACACACACACACACACACACACACAATGTAAAGAGAACTCATGGGATTGGGACTAAACAGCTGTGTAGCCTTAAGAAAACTACTTATCAGAGACTAATTATAATAAAATGCTTTAGTTTGCTAGGGAGCATATAAAATGGACTTTGGAGGGATGAAAAAAGTCATGTGGTTTGATGAGGCCAGATTAGGCCTCTTCTGCTCAAATGGGCGTGTCAGGGTAAGAAGATAAGCAGATAAGGTGATGCACCCATCATGCATAGTGTCCACTGTACAAGCCTGTGAAGGTAGTGTTATTATCTGGGGTTGCTTAAGCTGCTTAGATCTAGGCTCAGTAACATTATATGCCATCAATGAATTTTCTCTATTCTCCATATCCAAGATGATGATGTCAGGATTCATAAGACTTGATCTGTGAAATAGTGGTTCAGGGAGCGCGAGACATCATTTTCACACACGGATTGGCCAACACAGAGTCCAGATCTTAATTCCATCTTTGGGATGTGCTGGAGAAGGCTTTACGCAGTGGTCCGACTCTCACATCATTGGTACAAGATCATGGAGAGAAATCAACGTGAATCTGGACAGAAATGAATGTTTTGACGTTGCAGAAACTTATTAAAATGATACCATAGGCATGATTAAATCAAAAGATGGTCCAATGACACAAATGCCAATAATATTATCATAATAATGATGATAATAATAATAATAATAATAGTTATTATTATTATTATTTATTATTATTATTAATAATATTATTATTATATAAAAATATAACATGAAACATGGAGTAAATGACAAAAAAAATCCTTAAACAGTAGTATATACAGTAAAATCATTTGAGTAATCTCAAATGGTTAGTTTTATTGGACAAAAGGAAAAGCGATTTTAAGAAGGGGGGAAGGAAAGAAGGGAAGGAAAAAAGTGAGGATGTGCACGTGCAGGTCAAGGGGCAGTGCCCAACTGGCATGTGGGCACTCAGCGAGCAGATTGGTAGAGTGGACGCGAATACAAACAGAATTTTAAGACACAACCAAACACCAGCGCTGAACATTTCCCAGGATTCCTAACCATTAAATATCCAAAATGTTTATGCATTCCATGTAAGCTCTGGCTTTTATTTTAACACTAGGAATAATTCCAAGCTATTTGGGCGCTAATGGCTAAATATTTTCCCTTGTCTTGTGCTTTGGTTCTGTCTGTTTGCTGAATGGATTAGATCGGATTGGCTCTTTGTTGTTTCGTGTTCATCAATAAAGCCTGTGTTTGCATCCAACACTAGTCTTGTTTCTGACAGTGACAGCTAGCATTGATCAGGAACAAGGAACATCTTGTGACCTTCACTGTGAGTGTAACAGGGTTACTTTACTAAAGTCCACAGAGGAATTGCCTTTTCAACTGCCGGAGTCATGAATATCTGTAAATTCAAAAGGCTTGCATTAATATAGCTAATTACTGAGCTAGCAACTTACCATTTATTAGCCTAGCACTCCTTAGGTGCCTTCTTAGGGGTTCTTAGGTAGCTAGCTAAAGAAAAGTGAAAACAAGAAATCAGACCAATTGAAGTACAGAATCTTTTAAAATTTTTATTCTGTTTCTAAATCTTAGCCAAAATCTGAATCCTGTGTCCCTGGTACTGTTTTCACTGCTTAATACTCAACACAAGATCTGAATGAGGAATAAAGAACTGTTTGTTCATTTAGGGAAGAACACGTGGATTAGAGAATATGTATGCAGTTTTACTTTAGTTTGGAAGATATTACACATATGGCTCTTTGCTAAAGCAATGAAATAAGACCATGCTAACTGCTAACTGGTCTCAGCTAGCACATGCTGTATGACTAAAGTGTTGCTGCTAAGCAACATCAATTTTATCGAGAGCGACTTGAAACATGCACGTCATCCATATTTCATTTTACAGCATGAATACACTGGGCTTTAAATCGAACCATCAGGCTATTAACCCGCCACAATGCCCAGAGATTTAGATTAGATTGTTTTGGTGGATGGATGGGATGCAGCATCACCATTCCCGGCAATCACAGCTAAATATCTGGACTGATGAGAGTCTGTGGCCGACAGATGTAAAAATAGCTAATGTGACTGAATGAGAATGGTGATGTCTGCACAATAGCTGTTCAGTATAGTGCAAGAAAATGTTAGAGAGAAATAGTAAGAGAGAACAAGAGCCAGGCATTAGCATAGAATATGAAGAAGCAGGGTCAAGAAAGGATGTGAGGAAATCAGCAGCAGCATCATTTGGCTTGAATCCCTCCATTATGCCTAGTCACCATGCTGAAACAAACCACCGTGTTTCTCCTGGTCTAGGACTTGCTGCATGCCAAATTCAGAGCCAGGGTGATTCCCAGAGCATGCTTAATTTTAGAAAAAACACTCAGTAGGTTAACATGCACTATTAAATGGAGCTGTAGTTAGAGCTCGACTAGGACATTTAATTGTACTAATGTCCTTGTCCCAGTATACATGGTAGGGAAACTATGTCCAACTCCGCAATGATAGGTGGTAATATAACACCTTTCAGCTTCTTACTATTGTATTCCTGGTCGACTAATTACATCATACACCAAAATGATGGACAAACAACCTAGATACAGTAGTTGCAAACTAGAAGAAAACATGGACAACTTTACAGTGCTGTACTTTTCATATATGCTGTACTCTTTACTTTTTTGTACAAATAAGATGCAGGTTATCCCTCAAGGTTATGGTGCTATCAAGGCAGACGACACCGCCATATCAATAGAGGCTTTTTCCTCTTTATGCATTTTGTTATTTTGTTGTTTTGGGTCAACTGCGGAGCATAAACAGAGCAAGCGCATTATCTGGGTGTGTAAGTCAGAGTTTAAGAAGTCCAATTTAGTAAATATTAGTCAGACTAACGATTTTGCTTTTATTTTAAAAGTCCTGTGTTACTCGGACTAACACAACATCATGTAAACCTACTGACTGACTTGTTGTGCCTGGTGTCCGCTACAATCTCCCACACACACTGCAGTTCTGCCTGGGTTCTGGGAGAGGAATATTAGGTTAATTGAACAGAGATGCAGTGAGCTGAAGTGGTTGTTAAACTCACAGTGTTTCCGTCTAATGAAAGGTCCATTTCACACACAGATAAGACACACTGTTTGAGCATGTAATAAGTCTGAGGATGGTTATCTGCAATGATATCATCTCTCTCTCTCTTTTCTGTTTGACCTTGGACAGTGATTTCATCTCACTGTCACAGCGAAGATGGTACACATGTAGTGAGACAGCCAGAGATGGAAGTAAAATAAACTGAAATAAAAAAATGTTAAATGTAAAAAACTGAGTAAAAATAAATACAGTGTTTCCAATTATAAGATTATAATTAACCAATTATACTAGTTAATCTTCTTTTTAATCATCTTGTTCTATGGGCTGTTTGCAGATGATGTCATTTCTGCTGGGTGTCACAGAGTGTTACTGGAGGTCAGTGGGTGATGATAGTCTGTTTACGATGGTCCAGATCAATTAAACAGATAATCCAGGATTTAAGCAACAGGACTAACATTTCATTTTGGGCTAACACTTACACAAAAGAAAGCACAGTGTGAGCTTGAGTGACAGATCAAATGGCCAATCATAGCACAGTATAAGGAGAAGTGAAGGTATAAACAATGCCACGCCCAATTCAGTGAAGACAAAGGAGGTTACTTGTTTATACTGCCACGTCTTTTTGTTCTTTTGTTAAATCACTTTTGTTTTTAATAACTTAAGGACCACATCTGGAGTATTTGGTTATCTTCTGTAGAAGATCTTATTTCTTTGGAATATTATCTAAACTAAATATAACACTAACTAACTAATAAATGCCTTAATATTATATATATAGCATCCTAAGCGAATTTGACTGCCACTAGAGTAAGTGATTAAAAGCTTTAATCGTGTGAGTGTGTAAAAAAACAGACAGGCTAATCTGCCTACGGCTACGTTGCTCACACTGCTCACCTCACTGACAACTCAAGGACACTCATCTCCTCACACACACCTGTCACTTTAGGGCATGTTGTGATATTTGCACTATTTCTGAGAGCACTAAATCCACTTTACTGCTGCTAGGGACCAACTCTCTTCAATATACTGATGTGTTCATAAAATTATTACGCATGAAACTCCTGCTGTCTAATGTTAATTTGGGTCTTTTCTTGAAAATATCAAATGTGACTTAGTACTGCTGTTTCATCTGCTTTACACACTCTAAAGCTTATATAAGAAGAACGAAGAACAGGCGATCCTCTATCTTATCTCTGTAGCGGTTTTAGTCAGATTTACTGAAACAATTCCAGGGAAACATCATCATAAGGCCAACTGTGTAATTTAAAAAGCTAAAAATAATCTATGTATGAGACCGAAGTGATAAAGATTTATTGATTTATGTAACTTTTTTGTATTGTTATATCAAGTTGTACTCTTTGGATTCTCCTCCTACCTGAGAGACAGAATTTATTTTTCTTTAAAAGTTGTGTATTTAGCTATTTCAGGTAAAGTGTTAAGTTATTTTAAAGGTCCTGCTTCCGTAACACACAGGCACTACTTCTGTAACAAGTTACCACCGGTCTCAGAGCCTGCCGGATGTGTGTGTGTGATATTTCCCCAGCCGAAATACCCCTCACATTTAGCATTTTTTTTTTAACCTAACTCATACAGAAGCACCTCTCTTTATTTCACTCCTCTTCTGAACATTTTGTTTCCATGTCCATGTAAATAAGGTCCTGCTGAACCAAGTCCTTCCAGAGAACAGTGGAGGTGAGCAACCAGACCCATTTTTCATTCACCTAAAATGTGAATTTTCCATTAATAGTTGGCTGTTGGTCTTTTGGGTCAATCCTGTCAAGGTGCTCGCCACAGTGGATTACTAGATCCACACATTTTACTCGGGTTTTACTCAGGTTTTACTCGGGTTTTATGTCCTTTTTGATGCAACTCTACCTTTTTTTTTTTATCTGTGCTTACGGCTGGCACTAAAGATGCCCAGTGACTGGGCTCAAGGTAAAGCTAGAACTCACTCGTGGTCTGGTCAGGTCAAACCCAGGTCTTCCACATGGCAGGAGCGAAGCCAACCACTAGCCCAGCGGCGTCAGGGCTCGATCTGGAGACTTCCTGATCAGTGGGCCAACACCTTAACCACCGAGTTACCCTTGCAACCTACAGCACAGAGACTGCATTGTATACTTTGAAAAAGGCTGATAGGTGAAGGTAAGTACTTCTGTACTTTTATTCAAGTACATACAGTAAGTAAATAGGGGACTTCTACTTTTACCTAAATAATATTATCACTAGAGAATCACTACTTATCACTAGTGTTGTCAGTATTTTGTTAAGAAATTGGTATTGTGTGATTTCTTGGATGCTTTTATCCAAATCAGAGCCCAACACTGACTCTCTGTGATCTGATCCCACATCCTCTTGGTGTCTAGAATAGAACCCTGAGCTCCGATTCACCTTTACCAGGTAATTTCTGTTATTTAATTATAGACCAGGGTTTTATTGCTTGGATGAATCGAGGTGTTTCCCGCATGACTGATGGACAGTGTTATAATTCTGTAAAGGACAGATTCCGGGGACGAGGGCTGATAGACGTGATTTATCTCCCTTCTGCAGTTTGTTAGGACAATGAGGGGAAAACAGATGCGTGCAGAAGCTGGAGATCTCATTAAAAAAGTGACTAAGGAGAGCAGCGTCCTGCGCTAATCCCCACCTAAATGACTGGCGTGGCGTAACGCCGGAGCACGAGCGCGCTAATTGTCTTGTTTTAGCACCGTAATGAGGAACATGCAGACTGTCTTTATGGACCTTTTTTTTTTTTTTAGACTGGAATGAAAAACTTTTTACTTTTATTTATCAGTCATGCTGACAGGAGGAGACGGCTTTACCAAGCGTCACAAGAGTTTGTGTTTTCTTTGATATTTTCTCGCAGAGAATAATAAGCTCACCTGAAGAAGGATTTACTGCTCATTAATTCCCTGTGCTTTGTTTTCAGTGTGTGTGCGCGTGTGTGTGTGTGTGTGTGTGTGTGTGTGTGTGTGTGTGTAAGAGCCGGGACAGGGTGCGTCGGACGGTCGCAGTACTCTGATTTTTTAGACATTGTTTTAAGAAAAGTTCTTTCTGAAGAGTTCAGGCTGATCCACAGAGTCTCTTTTCTTTAAAACTTCGACCCGAATCAGAAATCCGTGATGAACTGCGGCTCAGTTACGAGGACTGTGATGAACAGATGTTTGTTTTTCTTCTTATGAACAAAAGCTTTTTTATTGTTTAGATCTTCTGGGATAAATAGTGTGTGTGTGTGTGTGTGTGTGTGTGTGTGTGTGTGTGTGTGTGAGAAGAAACTTCCTCACAGTTCTCTCTGATGGAGCACGGCAGTTTAAACAGAGACGACAGACAGAGACAGAGAGAGAGAGACAGAGAGAGAAAGATGAAGGTGAGAGAGAGATAAAGACGAGGCAGTGTAAAGGAACGAGGGAACGGCACCAGGGTGAGAAGAGGAAATTGTGGATTGCTGAGCTCCTGGGTCTCGTGGAGGGTAAACTTATCTCTACGGCTGACATGATTGGCTTTGGATGACCAGCCTGACACCCAACATCTTTCTACTGGATTGTGTGTCTGTGTGTGTGTGTGTGTGTGTGTGTGTGTGTGTGTGAGAGAGAAAGAGAGAGAGAGAGAGAGAACCAACTCACAGTCTGAAATTGTTTTTAAACCAAGGTTTTGAAGAACATCACAGTTCCTGGGAGAAGGTGAGTGTGTGTGTGTGTGTGAGAGAGAAATTCCCTGTTGCTACACGGACTCAGGTGTACAGTGTGTTATAAACGTCTCTGTACCCAGCAGCAGGAAGGAAGCAACAAGGAATCAGCATTGATCTTTGGCTGTCTGGCTACCTGAGGCAATCACACACACCTCAACAACACACACACACACACACACACACACACACACACACACACACACACACACACACACACACACACCTCAATCTCTTACGGATAATGATGAGCTCTTCTTACACACACACACACACACACACACACACTGTTCTGTGTGAAGTCCTGTGTGAATGATATAAGCAAGCATTGGCTCCGCCCTCTTTCAGCTTAGCTAGGCCCATCCGTATCCGTATGTAAGTTACAAATTTTTGAACGTCAGATGGAATCTTTAACTCAGTGGAAAGACCTGATCACGTCCGGTTAACCTCTTCAGTTAATGTGCGTTCTGCTCCGCGCAGCTCATCTTGCCCTCTCGGCTCATCTCGTCATGACCACGAGGACTCAACGCCAGCTGGACCCACACCCCAGCCCTGGGCATCTCTGACAATTTAATGCATGGAGAAGATGCTGCTGAACTTGGTGTCCATCTTGTCAAACCACTACAAAGTAAAGGGGTACTCACCTTCAAGTACAAGGCTTGTATTAGCTCACAGCAGCCTTTTTCATGGTAAATCTTTCTCCCTGATTGCGAACGTGCAGTTTCATCACAGCCTGTAACCAGCTCTGCTTCTGATTTCAGTAGGGGAAGTAATGTAATTACCCTTAATAGTCAGCAGGTTCCTGCTTCAAACACTATGCACCACTATGGATATGTAATGCAATGCCATGCAGAAATGTAGTGAAGTAAAAGTACATATATTTTCTGTACTTTAAAGCTAAGTATAAGTATCCTCTCGTATCCCTCTTGTATGGGACATGTTAGTCCACAAGTTCTGACGCATATCTTTCTTATTGAACTTGTTTACTCACGTCCATGAATTCCTTTTGTTCCTTTGTTTATTTTCAACATCAAACGTTCAATACTTCTTATAGTCTAAAATCCACTATGGTTACAACAACTTATTTGCTGTATCTTTACGAATTGTGATTCCATTCATGACTGTTTTAGATTACGCTCAAAAGCTTGTGTTCTCCAAAACTTGCGCATCTTAAAAACTTCTCATTTGCCTCAGTAATCATGCAACTAAGCGATTACGGAGTGACATCACTAGACATGCGCAGAACAAACTAATATGATCTGAAAATATACAGCATAATATAACACAAATTATGATAATCATAAATGCATGTTCAAGTAATAAATTACGAATATGGCTCTTACACCTCTCTACCCACTCTAATCAGTCCTGGTAAAGTCTGGTCACATACAGGAAGTAGTCTTCTAATATTCGAATACAGTATTTGTTCTCTCATGCTCATGACTCACACACACCTTTAACACTTCCGTCTTCTCTGGTCCCTCTGGGTGTCTTTTGGACGTCACAGCTCTCCACCTGAACCTTAATCCCAGCAAGACTGAGCTGCTGTAGCCACCTCAGGGGACGACACACCCTACATCCTTCAGCTAGTTACATCACTGGTCCGGTCACAGCCCTAGTGCGCTGCCCATGCCTGTGCTTTTGATGTAATAAATCTGGCTGCAGTAATACAAGCTAGTTAGCTAGTGATGTGCATTCAGTACAGATTACTCTGATTACTATCATCTTCTAACAATGTGTCTATATTCGTCTGCTTCTCCTCCATATTTCCTCCTGAGATGAGGGGATGAGTGTAAGCAGGACAGGTCTAATGAGAAAGCTTTTTGCTCTGCTTGATTTCACTCACTGCTAAAAACCTTTCTTCTGAGAGATTCAATAATGAGTAGTAGTGTTATTTCTGAGCTTTAATGCTCTGTTCCAACACATAGCTATAAAAAACAGCTTTTTGTGCCAAGAAGGTTATCTATCCTGGATCAGGCGGTTTGAGAGAACTAACCAATGTTTTTTTGTTAGAACATCATGAGCATCTGGTTACTGAAAGAAGCAGAACTGGAGAAATAAATCCAGAAAGATAAAAGGAGCAGAGGTGGAGAAAGAAAATTAATATTTAATTTTGTGATGCTTTCTGTAATTGTGAAAGATAATGAGGAGAAATAGGTACTGGTTTGTGTCAGGAGTATGAACTGTAAAAGAGAACTGGACAATCCCTTGATGTCACTCACAGGTTTTCTGAAGAGCAGTTGTGAAACTCAGCTGTGGGAACTCTGGTTGACACCTGGTTAAAACTAGCTCCGCCTAAACCCTGGTTGATCCATTAATTGGTTTTGCAGGAATAACAGCTTCCACTCTTCTTGAAAGGCCGTCCACAAGATTTTTTAGTGTTTCTGTGGAAATTTGTACCGATTCATTCTGGAGAGCATTTATGAGGTCAGACACTGATGTTGGTAAAGAAGGCCTGGCTCGCAATCTCCAGTTCCAGTTCATTCCAAAGGTGCTTGATGGGGTTGAGGAGGACATGTCATCAAACTCATCAAACTATGTCTTTATAGTCCTTGCTTTGCGCGTTGGGGCGGAGGCGTGTTGAAATAGAAAGGGGCCTTCCCCAAACTGTCGCCATAAAGTTGCATAGAAGCGTAGCATTGTCTAAGATGTCTTGGTATGCTGAAGCATTACAGTAAGTTTATCCTTCACTTGGGATAAAGGACCTGATTGAAACACCCGGATATATAATACAATACTATTCTCCATATAGTGTATGTCAGCTTTTTAAAATTGGCCATTTCAATATGGGGGCTTTGTGGGGTTGATTCACTTCTATAGCCAGCCCCCAGTGGACATCCAAGGAACTGAATGTTTTGGCACCTCCACATTAGCTTAATTTTTTAGAGGTTGTCCTTTGGTCAGAAGGCTAATGAGGGTGTTACAGCGAGCCAACCCGCTGCAATAAACACTGCTGTGTGCCTATAAAATATCTGTCGAGTGTGTGAGGGGAAGACAACAGGAAGAAAAGAAAGAAGATGGATGAAGAGGTGAGAATGTGTAAATCTACTTGCATGTGTTGTTTTGCTGTTGTTGGTGTATTGCTCAGTCACACACACACACACACACACACACACACACACACACACACACACACACACACACACACACAGAGCTAATAAAACAGCACGACCCCGAGGCCGTGTTTTGTAATTATCCTGCCGGACAGCGTGTTTAATCACAGCATGAGAAATGAAGGCAACGAGTCGTTCTCAACGCAGGCTAATGGAAGTGGTGTGTGTGTGTGTGTGTGTGTGTGATAACCAGGAGGCAACAGGAAAACTTGGGTGCACTTTGTAGATCTCTGAAAGCACACCGGGCAGCAAGGTGGTGTGTGACGGTGAATTGCCCAACTGCACATACAGTACATCCTTGTTACTGTAAGAGTAAAGGAGAGCTCAGGAATCCTAAACGGAGAACAAGGTGTACAGAATGTGACCAGACGCATCTCAGGTGACAGTAGCCATGGAGAGGATAACTTTTGTTTCTGTGAATGGGATGGGGGGGGGGGGGGGGGGGAATTACAGAAAACCCACAAGCATCATGGGATATTAAAGAGGAACATCAGGTGTGTGTGTGTGTGTGTGTGTGTGTAAGTGAGAGAGACATGGATAATGCGGATGTATTATACATATATGATGTGCATTATATTACATTTATATTAATGGAAGAATGATATAATGGCCTGACATTTTCTTTTTGAACTGAACCCTTTTAACCCTGTTCAAATACTGTGTGTGTGTGTGTGTGTGTGTGTGGGTTTGGAGACATTTCACACATTCTTGGTTTGGAGAAGAAATCTTCTCAGATGTTCAGATGTTTATTATTCACTTACAGCTCAGTGACAGTTTTTTTCCTGATTATTCCTTCATAAACTAATTTTCTGGGTAAATAAGAATTAACAGATTTACTCTTAATGGCACGAAAAAGATGAGCTATGTGTGTGTGCGTGTGTGTGTGTGTGTGTGTGTGTGTGTGTGTGTGTACGTGTGTGCGTTAATAATGCAGAAAAGGCCTGAGGCCCGACAGGTACGTGGCCTTTAGCGGCTTCATTTCAGCAAAGCGACGAAAAGGCCAAGAAGGACAGGAAGTAACCTTAAAGTCTGAGTGATGAAAGAGAGGAGAAGCTCATTTATCCTCATTTATTATGATTTGGAGCTTCAGAAAATTTTTGTCTGCTTGGCACTGGCCTAAAATGCCCCTAAATGTAGAAGACCAGTGAGAGACAGGTACACAGAGCCACGCCTCCTTCACTGAGGCCGACAGATACACAGGCCACGCCTCCTTCACTAGGACTGACAGATACACAGGCCATGCGTCCTTCACTGAGACTGACAGATGCAAAGGCCACGCCTCCTTTACTGAGACTGACAGATGCAAAGGCCACACTTCCTTTACTAAGACCAACGTATGCAGAGGCCACTCCTTCTTTACTGAGATTGATAAATACAGAGGCCACACCTCCTTCACTGAGACTGACAGATAAACAGGCCACACCTCCTTCACTGAGACTGGGAGATACAGAGACCACGCCTTCTTCACTGAGACTGACAGATAAACAGACCACACCTTCTTTACTGAGACCAACGTATGCAGAGGCCACTCCTTCTTCACCGAGATCGACAGATACAAAGGCCCCACCTCCTTCACTGAGACTGACAGATAAACAGACCACGCCTCCTTCACTGAGACTGACAGATAAACAGACCACGCCTCCTTCACTGAGACTGACAGATAAACAGACCACACCTTCTTTACTGAGACCAACGTATGCAGAGGCCACTCCTTCTTCACCGAGATCGACAGATACAAAGGCCCCACCTCTTTCACTGAGACTGACAGATAAACAGACCACGCCTCCTTCACTGAGACTGACAGATGAAGAGACCACGCCTCCTTCACTGAGACTGACAGATGAAGAGACCACGCCTCCTTGACTGAGACTGACAGATAAACAGACCACGCCTCCTTCACTGAGACTGACAGATGAAGAGACCACGCCTCCTTGACTGAGACTGACAGATGAAGAGACCACGCCTCCTTCACTGAGACTGACAGATAAACAGACCACGCCTCCTTCACTGAGACTGACAGATACACCGTCCACACCTTCTTCCCTGAGACTGTGTGACTTGTGTGTGTAAGGTCTCAGGTCCCACCACACACATCGCTGATGGCGTCTCACTGGTGTGATGGAGTACGAGTGTGAGGTGATGTATGATGCTGATGTGTGAGCTCGCACCCTGCGGTTAGCTATAAAAAAATAAACTAACAAGAATGCACACCGCTCATGGCATCATTCAATCATTGTAAACAAACTGTCTGATTCACGTCTCGCTGTGATTCATGACGCGTGTGCACCGAAGCGGCGTGGAGATAAACGCCTCGGACTCGGGTTTTAATCTCAGCCACAACTCCTGCCTTATGACATGATGCACGAGGGAAGTTTGCTGAATAGAGCAGAATGTGACTCCGGCATGCTGAATAAACACGCTCGTGCGTGAGGTTAGAGTTAGGGTTACAGCTCCGGACTCTGATTGGTCAGAAGGTGTTGATTAGTTCTCTGTAACAGCATTGCTGTCAGGGTTAGATTAATGTCCCGGTCCTGAGGAAGTTTTAAACTACAGGGTGTGCTGTAGAGAAGTCTTATGCATGACTAGCACCTCTGTAAGCGAAGCGTTCACATTCCCCCAAGCTAACAGATGTAGCCGTCACATCTGTATCAATAGATAGGGATCACATCAAGGCGCTGACGGCGCCGGAAGAAAGAAAGCGCGCACCTGCTGTCAGAGAACTCTTTCTTTTTTTAACCTCCGTACTCTATGCATCGACCTGCGTTCAAATAAGGACAAACCCACCTGTTAGACGTTTATTTTTAGGTCTCTCTCTCTCTCTCTATCTCTCTGTCTAGAAGTTAGAAGTGCAAAGTCATCAGAGACAGCTTGCTGTTACTTCCTGTCAGGTGAGTGTGTGAGTGTGTGTGTGTAGAGGCGTTGTGGAGTCCCTGTTAGCATCGCAAAGGACAGCCATCTGCTCTCACAA
Organism: Clarias gariepinus; assembly: GCF_024256425.1. Lineage (NCBI taxonomy): Eukaryota > Metazoa > Chordata > Actinopteri > Siluriformes > Clariidae > Clarias > Clarias gariepinus. The sequence continues at coordinate 3,206,987 of NC_071127.1, forward strand.
CTGTTCTAAGCATCACGTGGGAAAAAGAAAAAAGAAGAAGAAGAAGAAGTGAGAAATGTGTGGCCTAATCCCTCTCATTCACCTCACGTCCATCATGTCTCTCTGAACGCATGGCCGGTTGGGGGTGTCGGGTTTTCTGGCAGGAGCAGCGACGGCTTGTACATTTCGACTGTGGGCTCGAGCTGGAACGAAACAGAGGATTAAACAGAAATGGGGAAAAGTTTTCATGTTTGTGGGGCTCAGGGGACCGAGAGAGAGAGAGAGCACTCAGCACATTCGAGTCGGGTTCTGACTCACTGAGTGGAGTTAATCCAAACTCAATCCTCCATGTTTCATCTCCTCCAGTTGAAGCCCGAGCAGCGGGATTAACTCTCATGGCCGCTGTTTGTAGTGAAACTCCGAAGTGAATCAGTTCCGACTCGTTTTATTTAATAGATCAGTAACTTCATCCATATCACCAACGCCTTTTAAAAACAACTGCCCTCTCAACAAGCTCCTGATTTATACCTGATCTATAGGATTTAGAAATATAGCTCTGATTATTGGCTCCGCCCCTTTTGCAACATCCAACAGGTTGTGACTGCTGAGTCAAAACCTGAACAACATTCGAGCATCATGAAGTGTACAAACACACTCGAGCAGAATAAAACCTTAGCACACTCAGGACTGAGTACTGCTGGAACGTTGCGACAAGTCTGATAAATGCTGCTGGGATCTCATCACTGCACCCCAGGTCCAGCAGAGCATTCTGGGCATTGTTAGGTTCACCCCAGACCACACCAGAAAAAGGTAGAAATAAAGAGAGAGAGAGAGAGAGAGAGAGAGAGAGTTCAGTGTTTGAGATAAACTCTATCTCACAGTGTGGCGAGGTGAAAGTGGGACAGAGTTTTCTCTTGAACAGGGACGAATCCTCTCGCTCTAATGATACGGCTTTAAAAGATTGTGACCTCACACACCAGGAAAAAAAGGCTGACTTATTTTAAGTCAAGTCTCTCTCTCTGTCTCTCTCTCAATCTCTTTCTCTCGATGCTGAAATAAATTACACCCGCAGCAATTCGAACCTGCTTTCAGAAAACAGATTATAAAATGGCCAGTGTTGGAGCTGTGTTAGTAATGAACACTGTGGTATTGAGAGGACTCACAACACCACGGCTCACGTGAAATTGACTTATATCTGTTGACTATACTTGTCACTGGAGCATTTGGCTTTGGCTAGTTTTATATTGCTTATAATATTTTTTAGGTACTTAAACATCTTTTATCTATTATTATTATTATTATTATTATTACTAACAGACTGCAATTAAATGCCTCATCCAAATGGATGAGACTTCATGGTAAAAGAAATATATTTTTGAATACAATAAAGATAAGAAATCAGCTCTTGTGTGGTTGTGCAGCAACACAAATGCTTTTGTGTATACTACAAAATCCACTTGATTTCTCATGACGCACGGTGTCAAATTACGAAGGCGCACACATAAGAGAGGCTGAGGGAGAAAATGGAGTTCTAATCCCTCTAATGAGACTTTCTTTTGCTTCACACGCGCGTACACACGTGTGTTATAAGATATATATAAAATATGTTTTACACACACGTGGTCACAGTGTTATAGTAAACAGTACACACAAGCACGGTTGTTGATTAAACCAGTAAGAGACGGGCACTAAGACCCAGCAGGGGAGACGATTTACCCACAATTCAGCAGCGCGAGAGAGAGAAATACCGTTGGCTCAGTTGTGATCACGTGACTTTTGCGTCAAAACAAGAAGCGCATGAGTGATACATGATACTCACTACTTGTAAACCAAGACTTGCATGTTTTTCAAGTCAAAATGTATTTAAAATGTTTGCTCATCTTACGGAACACTTGCAAACTGCGTTACTCGCAATCCGAGATTTCACTGTACTATTTAAATCATCATCATCTAGTGAATATCGTTTTCGCATAACATACCTCACTCGAGTGGTAGAAATGGCTCATTTAGGTTGAGTTTGACATATTTTTCAATAAGATCATTTGCTCTACCAAAGAGTGTGTATGTGTGTATATATATATATATATATATATATATATACACTTTGATTTTCATGTTTATAAATAGATGACAGATAGATTACCTACTGTTTTGCAGTTTAGCAATGCAAAATACTTGTGTAATTGTACTGCTCTGTTATCCCCCAGTTTTATTTTAGATTATATTTATACTTGGGTGTTATTAAAACTCAATATGCATACTTTTTAAATTTTTAAGAAAATCCAAACTGATCCATTGTGCTTGTGTAATTTACTTTTTTTATTTTTTTACATTTTGGTTAACCTCATTCGATTGTCAAAATAAGGGTTGAACCGGGGCATCAGTACAGACAATTCCTTTACCAAACCAACATCAATTTCAGTAAGTCAATAAGTACATTTAAGTACACCTTGCTAGTACTGTTAGACTCCCTTTTGCCTTCAGAACTGCCTTAATTGTGGTTCTTACTGACATGAGAGCATCATACAATTGTGGCAGATTTTTTATCTGCACAACCATGTTTCGACTTTCCTATTCCACAATATATCAAAAGTGTTCTATTAGATTGAAATCTGGCATCTGTAAAGGCTGTGTAAGTGCAGTGACCTCACTGTCAGTTTGAGATGATTTTAGCTTTGTGACATGGCTCTTTGCCCTGTGCTCATAAAGAAATGACCACAGTGGGCAACAATACTAAGGTAGGCTTACATGTTGATTATGCCAAATTCTGACCATACCATCTAAATGTCTCAGCAGAAATTAAGACTTATTAGACCAGACAAGATTTTTTTCCAATCTTCTTTTGTCCATTCAAATTGTAGCATCAGTTTCCTGTTCTTAGATGACAGGAGCGGCACCCTGTGTGGTCTTTATCTGCTTCAAGGTTCTATAAGGTATCTCTAGGTTTCAGAGATGATCTTCAACATACTTCGGATGTAACCAGATGGCATTAGAATTCCTGTTGCCTTTCTATCAGCTTAACCCAGTCTGGTTTCTTCACTGACCTCTGGCACCACAAGGTATTTTCACCCAGAGAACTGCTCTCACTGGGTATTTTCTCTTTTTCACACCATCCTCTGTAACTCTGCGTGGAAATCCCAGTAGATCAGCAGTTTGGGAAATGCTTAGACCAGCCCTTTCTTCTCTGTTCTGAAGCTCAGTTTCAGAAGATCATCTTGACCATGTCTACATGCCTAAATGCATTCATCTGCCACCATGTGATTGCCCGATTAAATATTTGTATTAAAGCACAGTTAAACATGTGTCACTGATGAAGTGGGTGGTGAGTAAAGTATTAGGACACCAGGAACAGAAAACTGCAGCTAACAGAGAAATAAGCAGATGAAGGCTAATAATTGAGCAGAGCTCAGAGCTTAAGAAAGACACTAATCATGGATAAACCGATGCATTGGAAAACAAATGTCAGCATAAAAGTCACAAAACTAAACAAAAAAAATCCTAGTGTTGAATAGCTGGTACATTTAAAGCACATTTAAATGTAACAACTAATTTACGTTCACTTGATCACTCATTTTTTCAGGCCCTTTTCCAGCACCCTATGCATTTACTTATGGTTTCTCATCACCTTTTAGCTACTGCTGATTAATGCTGTGATACTGTGATATTGGAGTAGGTTACTGTGAAAATGTCATAAAGCTCAAAATACTGCAATTGTTTATACTTTCTCTACCTCTCACTCTCTCTCTCTCTCCCACTCTCCTTTTATTCTTCTCACTTCATTCAGTGTTGGCCACCACAGTCTCCATTCACACCATCGTTGAATCACCTCTTGAATGAGTGTGTGTGTGTGTGTGTGTGTGTGTGTGAGAGCAAGTGAACAGGTGCTTGTGGGATGATGAGAGCTTTTATGTGGGCTTCAAGAGATAAGCTTGGAGCGAACAAGAGATAAGCTTTCCATTCGAATGTCTTACAATTTTATAAGGAGTCGAAGAAAAAAAATGCGATCGAATGAATCCGTGTTTCCATCAAAGGCGATTGTATGAAAATCCTACAAATGACTTAAAGGTGACTCAGGGAAACACAAAATGACGCCTAAAGTGCAGCATTAAAGTATTGTTCACCTGTGTTGGAACGAAACAGCAAATAAAAATAAAAATATTCATGAATCGACTTCTTTCAATTCTGCTTCTCTCTCACATCTCTCGTGCTCAACGCTGTTACCATGACAACACTTTAACAATGCTAGCTTACCTAGATACACTTCTAAACCAAATTCTGTAATCTCTTCTCCTTCCCTGCAGGGGTGCATGAAGGGATAGGATAGCGCAAAAAAACAAAATCAGTGCATGGTTGTATCCTCAAAGGTCTCAAGGTCTCAAAGGTCCCGCATTCAATCCCCACCACCCCCTGTTGGGCCCTTAACCTTCAACCGCTCAGATCTATAATTAGATAAAAATGTAAGTCGCTCTGCATAAGGATGTCTTCCAATTGATGAAATAAATAAATTCAAATTCAAATATAAGATGTTGATTAATTCTCTATAACAGCAGCTGAGACTAATACAGTAGCACAGTTTTATATTGTATATTTGCCTTATTTATATTGTATGTTTGCTTGTTAAGCTGACTTCCACAATCATAAATGTAACTATAAAAGGTTACAATGTATAGAATGTCCTGTTGATCTTTAATAAATACAATACTTGTTGACAGTTTCTGTGGTGTAAGAGGAATAAAACACTTGGGGCCATGATTGAGGACAAATATTAATGTTTTATCACCGCACCACATCCATGAGTATTTAAATTCTGAAAGTACTAACAGTTTGGGGGTTAGTCTTGGTCTCTCTTTCTCTCTCTTTCTCTTTCTCTCTCTTTCTTTTTCACTCATTCTCTCTCCTGTAAAAAGCGAGGTAATTAATTGCACTTTGGATCAGTGTGGGCTGCATCTGCTCCTCCAGACTCCTGTGCGTTTTCTAAAAAGCCTTCTTGTAGTCTTTTTATGCCGTGACTCTTTGTGGTCTAATGAAGCATAAAAAAGAAAAGAAAAAAAAAAACACCTCGGCTGCTTTCTGTTTGCCTCGTCTCTGCAGGGCTGAATGCGAATGTGCCTTTATTTCCTCTAAACGAGTGTGTCGTATGGCGTACAGTGTGTGCGGGTGCCGTGCACAGCACCATCAGTTCAGTGATTTGGAAATGAAATACTATCACTGCTTGCCGTGACTCTGTGGTCAGAGCTGTGTCAGGGTTATCGCTGTGGAGAGACTTTTACAAAATATTAGTAATGCACCATCAATTATAACTGAGCCTGGCTTTTCATACTGCTCACCACTCTGTGTGAAGTCGGTTAAAACAGACGCTTACAGTCAATTTGTGGATTTAAAACCCTCTGCATTAGGTTTTTAAAGATTTCCAAGCTGAGTTGTGCTTTTTAAAGATAATATTTAGCAGATAGTAAGTACATCACACACAAGCCAAAATTTAATTTATCTTATAATGCTTAAAATATGACATTCAAGTTCTTAATTTGCTTTTTAGATGCTGCTAGCTTTAATTTGGAAACATCAGTGCTCTTGGGAACTCAATAGAGAAATAAAACTTTCCAATTTTTTATTTTATCATGATGAACTTTCAAGTCAAAGCAGGACTGTTGATTGTGTAGAGTAACAGAACACAGTTCTGAGAATAAAATCTACCTTTATTTCTCTATATAATCCACACTAATGCATGCATTCTAGCATTTCACAAGTCCTTGGATGAAAGGTTGAAAGTTTTCTCAGTAGGACTGCCTGCTTTATGTCTGAAATGCTGGCCTTTCAGGAACTCCTTTACTGGCACAAACGTGAAATTGACAACTTATTTTTCGATTTTCAAGGATCAGGCATTCTACTTGCTGAACGCTAATGGGAAAGACTTTAGTGGGCGCCGAGCCATCTCGTCTGGGATCGTCATTCATGGACCTATGGACCTCTTTCAAAAGTTTCCGCCATTCGGATGTTTTACTGCGGCTAAGAGTCTCATCTTCATACTGGGCTTGAATGCTGTAAATGGGCCAGGGGTAGATAAAAATGTAAGTCGCTCTGGATAAAAGCGTCTGCCTAAATGTAAATCGCTTTTACACCTTCATCCACCCAAAATTTGACCACAAGTCCCAGATTAATTTAAATGCCCCTTGCATATACGCAGGAAAATTATGTCCCAGTTCACCCACTGGAATTGTATTTATAGCCCCAATCTCTAATCCATAACAATTATCTAAAGATCCAATATCTTAAAATGTTGGAGTGTTCCCTTTCAAAAGCTACACTCAATGTTGCCAAGAGCGTTATGGGAAACAATTCCTCGTGACCGGTTGTGAAGCACGTGTGTGTCAAACACGCCAAATATTTTGGCATGTATAACCTCAGGCAGGTGACGTCAACCGATGAGGTGCACCTGGAGGTTATAAATAGGCATGAATCGGAAACACCCTCAGATCATTTTTTCTTCAGGATCCATGTTGTGTGTGTGCGTGTTTGCAAGCATTTTTTAACAGAAAGCAAAAATAGAAGTGTCTTACTACTCACCAGAAAGATGGCAGAGTTAGACACGGGTCCATCCCTCCGTGTAGAAGAATATCTCACTGAGGGCGATCTCCACGTTTTCCGTTTGAGTGTTTGGGGGAAGAGCACGCTATCCTCGGGCTTCAGGGAGCAGGTAAGTATTGCGATTTTCTCCGTATTAAAGTCCCTCGCGCTTGGGTTCGCCGTTTTAAAGCGAAACCGCGACCCGCAGCGCATTTCTGGCGTGCAAATCTGGCCGAGGCGCACGAGACAGAATTTTCCTTTTCTCTCACTCTCTCGCCGGATCATGAGTCTTTTACCTTCCACTTCTCTAGTGGGCTTCGGCGCTTCTTGTGAAGGGGGGGAAGAACTTTCTCTCTCGCTTCCGCGAAGATGGAAACTATCACTCCAGAGTGCTCCTCTAGTGATGAGCCAGTGTGTTAGTTGGTGTTAGAGGTGGTAACGCGCGGTCTAACATGTACACCTCGATTCGCCGTAAAAATAAATAAATAAAATAAATCCCCCAAACGCGCAAGGCCAGCCGACAGGTGCCTGTCGGGTGGCCGGAGGAGGGGCCTCAATGATGGCCCCTCCCCCTCCTGGCGACTTCCATGAGTTAACTCTTTCATGGAATAAGCCATATTTATTCTGTGTTTTTGTGCTATTGACATTTGATTTGTTCCAATGTCATGGATAAAAGCACGGTCCTTTATGATGATCTCCCAGATCAGAGAGACGCTCATGGGCTATCTCTCTCCTGGGAGCTCATCCTTTTGGGAAAAATCTACACTCCCCACTAAGCGTGTAGACTAACATCTTGGTTGGTGGGAGAAGATTTTTCAGGCAGCGGGTTGCAGCCCTGCACACAATGGCTTTGCAGGCACACCAGACTGACCTACTGAGAGCTGCACCTTTTAGAGAGGCCGGCAGTGGGGAACCTACTGCCAGCTATGTCTCTTTAGGTATGAAGCAATAAAGAGGACCAGCATCCTTAGGAGGCCGTGGTTCAATCTCCGCCACCACTGGTGTTTCGGAGAGCAGCGGTCTCCAGTGAATCTTTTAATCCTAACACACCCATCTAGCCGAGGTGTCAAAGTTTGTGCACCTTTAGAGAGGCTGGCAGCGGGGAACCTACTGCCAGCTATGTCTCCTTAAGCACGAAGCACTGTGGAAAACCAGTATCCTCAGGACAAAGTGTTAGGTGCTCGGGTTCCTCCTGCCGTGTTTCAGGACACCGAACACCTAACAGCCACCACCATCACCACCCCTCCGTCGGCGTCAACACGTTGCCCTAGCTCACCTCACTTCTTAGGGTGGAGCCCTAACGCCACAAAGCGTTCTCCTTCCTACATGGGGTATGAAGTTGAGTGTCATGCGGAATCCGAGCGCAATGCGGGCACAGCTGTCTCCTGCGCGCGCCAAATTCATTATAGCATAATCTAAAGGAGTATAAGCTAGGCGAGGTGGTAACGTCAATGCTCCCAGAGTGGTTTCAGTAATGGCTAAGTGCCGGGGGATTTCATCCAAGGGCCAATCCCCAGAGGCAACAAGGGTTACACGCCAGGAGCTTCGTACCCTTTCTATGTAGTTCAGACCCTCATCCTTGACCATGGATCCCACTCTAGGTCCGTCCTGTCGTCGCAAGTTGCTAACGGCAGATGTTTTTCCCTCAAGGGCCAGAGTGCGGCCTTAAATGGCCGCCCAGCCCAAGGGATCGGGGGAGGTCATCTTCTCGTGTGGCACATCAATTGCCATGAAACGATGACTATTTCTGGCCCTAAAATACTCCCTCCAGCAGTCAAGAGGTTATCATTTGCTAGCGCGGACACTACAGCAGTTTTGTAAATATTGCCTGGGCAGACTAAGCTCGCGCCGCTAAGAAGACTAGTGCACTAGGTCCTGCTTTGAGGACAGGACAAATTCTGTCCCTCAGGATCATTTACATTCTAGGACATGGCGAAAGATGCAGACCCACTCCACTGCCAAGCTAGCTCCGGAGCAGTAAGACTTCATTCGCTGTGCCCAACTCATGCTCTTCAATTTACAGTGCACCTCCGCATTAGCCAGGGCCGTAAATTAGAGCAGGGTTTCATACGTCTTGGGGCCGCGGCCGAAGGACAGACGCCATTGGAAGAGTTGGGTTAGAGATGCCAGTGCCCTAGCCTAGGAGGACAGGACAAATTCTGTCCTTCAGGATCTTTTACATTCCAGGACATAAATCATGTAGACCCCGTCCACTGCCAAACTGTTTCAGTGCTGGAAGTTTCTGCAAAAAAAAAAAAAAAGTCTTTTTGTATTCTTACCCAACTATCTCCCACAGTCAAAGCCTTTCTGCATTAAGCTAGGGCCGTAAATTAGAGCAGGATTTCATATGTCGTGGGGCCGCGGCCCAAGGGCGGCCGCCATTAGATGAGTCGGGTTAAAGATGCTAGTGCTCTAGCCTATGAGGCATACTTCGCCTCTAGTGATTAGGGCCGTTCGACCAGGAAGTTTGCCTCATCTATTGCTCCGGCAAGAGGGGCTTCCAAGCATGGCATGCGGCAGGCTGCCCTTCCGCAAGACATCGGTCAGGCTTCATAGGGGGATGCCAAGCTCGCGGGTCCTCAAGTCAGCATCCCAGGATTATTTCTAGGACTCCTTGGGGGTACTGTGCGCACACTACACAACCCTGGGGGTCCAGACACTTGCAGTGCGGCGGAGTGGGTATTCTCGTTCTCATAGCCCTGTCGCGCAGCATTGAGTGTAGCTTTTAAAAGGGAATGTCTCGGGTTACTTTGCTGTAACCCTGTTCCCTAAAAAAAGCGGGAACGAGATGCTGCGCTCCAATGCCGCACTGCATGCGTGACTGGACATCCTTCAGACAAAATTGACCTGAGGGTGTTTCCAGTTCATGCCTATTTATAACCTCCAGGTGCACCTCATCGGTTGACGTCACCTGCCTGAGGTTATACATGCCAAAATATTTGGCGTGTTTGACACACACGTGCTTCACAATCGGTCACGAGGAATCGTTTCCCATAGCGCTGTCGCGCAGCATCTTGTTCCCGCTTTTTCAGGGAACAGGGTTACAGCAAAGTAACCCGAGACGTTTTCCAATCTGAGTAAAACCCTGAAGGAATCACAAAGAACTGATGAGATCTTTCATATAATGATTTACACCCACAAACACAAACTGCTAAATTCTGAAGACACAGTAACACAAATAACCTTGCTAATCATACACGACAAGACAATAAAACTTATAATGGGCAACTTTTATGTTAGAACTCTACCAAGACATAAACTCTAGCCTTTGAAACAGATTTTATGTGTGTGTCGGTGTCTGTGTGTGTGGTCCCCGAAAGGCAACTCAGCATCATGATTGATTCCTCCTTCACATTGTGATGATAAAGCTCCTCTTAGACCCGATCAGACGATGGCCGAGCTCTCCCGCTGATCAGCGATCATGCTGTGTACCTTCCGCCTCATGAATAATGCAGGAGTGTATTTAGGACCCAGACTTCTTTACAAGAAGAAGAAGAAAAAAAAAACTCATTACATTCTTTGGTTTTATCTCACACACACTCACAACCAAACAAAATTAATCAGGCCACCCAGTGACATTTTTAAGCTTTAGCATTCACTCCATCACTCTCTTTCCTGTTCAGTTCTGATCTTTAATTTAGTTTTAGAACAAACAAAACAATTGAACACACTCATTGAGCTAAAAAAAAAAAAAGAAAAAAAGAAAACATGCTGCTGGGCCATTGTATAATAGTCATGATTGTTTCTAAGAAACCAGAGTGTAAAAGTATGTCCGTGTGGCTAAAACTCATCGAAATTTAGTTTGACTTTGATCCTAAGTGACACTAATGCTAAGTAATAAAGTAGTGCTAAGTAAGTAACATTAAATTTAAATGATTTCTTAGGAGTTTATCAATCATAAGGTAAATATTGATATTTGGGAAAACTTTTGATATGAAAGTTGTATAAAATTCTACATGATATCTAAACCA